>NW_026909140.1:0-176660 GCF_033115175.1 Lepus europaeus
GTTAGGTCCCAATATATTGCCATATAGAGAATAAGAATGTAACCTGCAAAGGAGATGACCTGCACCCTTGTAAGTGTGAGGCTATAAAAACCTCTCTTATGCGGCTGGTGCCGTAGCTTAACAGGCTAATCCTCCACCTTGCGGTGCCGGCACACCGGGTTCTAGTCCCGGTTGGGGCGCCGGATTCTATCCTGGTTGCCCCTCTTCCAGGCCAGCTCTCTGCTATGGCCCAGGAAGGCAGTGGAGGATGGCCCAAGTGCTTGGGCCCTGCACCTGCATGGGAGACCAGGAGAAGCACCTGGCTCCTGACTTTGGATCAGCGAGATGCGCTGGCCGCAGCGGCCATTGGAGGGTGAACCAATGGCAAAGGAAGACCTTTCTCTCTGTCTCTCTCTCTCACTATCCACTCTGCCTGTCAAAAAAAAAAAACCTCTCTTATGCAAACGAGAGGGCCTTTTGCCTGTGCACTGCTAAATGGCTGTGTGCGGGTAGGCGGTCCCAGCCGGCTGGTAACAAATAAACCTCTGCTTTTGCACCAGTGACTGTGCCTTGTGCGTTGATTGGGAAATTCTGACTCAACATTAGAAACAAAAGCTTAAGAAATTGTCTGATTACATGGGAAAAATTAAACACATTAAGGAAATGTCACTGGAGAAGAAGCTAAGGGCCCTTGTATTCATGCAAGAAAGAATTCTCTGTGAGACAGAGAGCAGTGGAAAGCAAAGTAGCAAAATTTTTTTAGGGTTGGGACATACATAAGAACAGATGGGCGCCTCTCCAGACAGAACCTGAGAGAGTGCCTAGTTCACATTTAAGCAAAGGTTTTTAAGGGGCTGGGTCTTGCCTTTCTGCCTTTTTTCTCCCCATCTTCTCCAGAACAAAGGACTTCTTAGGTGTAAATACAAAAAATTCCTTTCTGATTTCCCCACTGAAGTCAGACTGGGGAAGCCTGGCTAACTTGGCCAAGAGACTTCTCTCTAGGGTGCCTGCCTTAGAGGAAGAATGCTTATCAGGCCAGGTAGAAGGGGCAGGACCCCCTGGAAGGTTATCAGAGTCTGTGGGCAGGACTTTGAAATGCAGATACTGGACAGCACCTGCAATGTTATTGGGTGACTTTGAAATGCGAATGCTGGACTGCTGTAGATGTCAATTCCCTTAGACCCTTGTCACACACAGGTTAATTTCTGACTTCCTACCTAACAAAAAGGCAGAAGAATCAAGTTATCCTATAACCTTAGGTTTCTAAAATAAAAGTTTTAATGTCAGGTCACAACAGTCAGAACCAAGGAGGAAGAAATAACTTACAGGAGATGCCTAGAAATTTGACAAAGAAAATCATCAATTAAGTGGAAACTGCTAAAAGGGAAACTACATTAATATAGTTTTCACAATGAAGCACTATGACTTATTACAGATATATATCTGTTTTATATATATATATATGTATATATACATATATATCTATATATGCATCTCCCCTTCCAATATGTATACATATCTAAATATCTATATATACATATATATCTATATATATACATATTTTAAATAACTTTATTGCTTTAGCATATTGGCCAAATCCATAGCTCTGTCTTTGTACTTATGTAACAATGCTCAATTGTGAGAAACTCATAGAAATAATTTCCTTCTAATCTCAGCCAAAGCAATCTCACACAAAATTATCCGCTACAAATCTGTAACATTCTTATATTCCCTTATATTCCTTAAGTTATTTGTTCTGCTTTGTTCCTCTCTCTCCTTACCAAACACCAGTTTTATTTCATGTTAGGACAAATACCAGCTGCATTCTTTGTGCAAGGTGACCAGTGTGTAACAAATCTTCCCAGCCAAATGAATCAGTTTACAGATTTTTATTGGGATTCCACTCCTGAGCAAGGTTCACCAGTTCCAACAGAGTGGGGGCCAGGGAAGTCATGCATCAGAGGTTGGGAGGGCTCCTTTTATAGATACAGGGCATGGGGGTTAAAGGTTGAGGTGCGTCTGATCTTCATTGGTTGACCTTTAGGTTGCACACAAGACCTTGGCAAGGACTTTTCATTCCTGGAAGTGTGGGCCTTCTCTCTTGCGAGTCTTGAAGCTACCACTTTGCTATTTAAAACACATCTTATGTGCCAAGACACATTTTCATTCTCATTTTTCTCTTCCCTATCTACTGGTTCCTTAATTTGCATTTTGAAATTGAAGGACTTGTGGAAAATTGTGAAAATTTACCAGACTAACCTGCTAAAAAAACTAGGAAGTTTCAAGAAAGGTCAGTTAAAAAGTTTTAAGAAAGGTCAGCTTCTGGGAAACTGCAACTTAGCAGATAACAGGGAATAGCAGTTTGGAAATCCGCCTTGTGCAATGGTTAAGATAAGTAAAACTGATGTGTACTGAGATAAGTAGAACTGCTGTATACTAAGATAAGTGAAATTACTGTAAACAAAAACCCCCTTCCCCTTTGTATTCAATTGCTTAAGATAATTTTGTGGTTTTTGCCTTTAAATACTGCCTGTATCCCTCGTCCAGGACCTCACTCTCTCAGGAGGGAGGGGTCCATTTTGCGCAAAATGTAAATAAACTGCCTCTTCCTGTTTGCATCGCCGGTGTCTGGAGTCTGAATTTCTGGGTCCCCAGGGTGCTACCAAGGACCCCGCCAGCTTTGGGTCCTTCAAAATAATCCTAAAAAGCCTCTAATATAAGAGCAAAGTATTTTAATAAAAGAACATATAAAATTTAAAATTATTTTAAAGTAGTCTAAAATGGTTTGTCTTATGTCAATGATTTATGTAAACAAAAAGTCCATTGTCTTTTACAATTTTTAAAAAGGAAACATTACAGGGGCCAGCACTGTGGTGCAGCAGGTTAATGCCCTGGTCTGAAGCACCGGCATTCCATATCAGTGCCGGTTTGAGACCCAGCTGCTTCCCTTCCAATCCAGCTCTCTGCTATGGCCTGGGAAAGCAGTAGAAGATGACCCCATGCCTTTGACCCCTGCACCTACATGGAAGACCCAGAAGAAGCTCCTGGTTCATGGCTTCTGATCAGTGCAACTCCAGCCATTGTGTCCAATTTGGGAGTGAACCAGGGGATGGAAGACTTCTCTCTCTCTCCCTCTCTCTTTGCCTTTCCTATCTCTGTGTAATTCTGACTTTCAAATAAAAAATAAAATAAATAAATAAATAAGCTCTTAAAAAAGCAAATGGTACAAAAATTTGAAAAGATTTCTTTTATGTTTACCAATTTATTGCTAACAATTATAGATTTTTTAAAGAAACTAAAATATTAGACTGGTATGGTTATAATCTTGAGTCATGTCTTGCCAAATAACAACCCCAGAGGTTAGAATTAATGAACATTACATTATTCTACTAATGCGCATCATTTATTCTTAGGTCAAAATTGAACTTTTATGATGTTGAGTATCCACAAAAAAAAATGTTTAACTTTTGCTTGACCAGCAAACCCAGGCACAAAATATGTCAATGACTCTGAAAATAGTTTTAAGTTATATCTATCACCAAGGTTAAAACAACCTAGTTGATACTTACTTAGGTCACATGAATTGTTTAATCTACTCATCAGCTAAAATAGAATATTACAAAAACCAGTGACAGTCACACACAAATTTTATTGAAAATGAGAGACAAGGCAATGGGTTAAGGACCGACACTCCTTACCAGAGTGCAGGCCCTAACAGCGAGTTACACAGTTTTTTATAGGATGCCGTACACTAGGGCTCACAATTTTGAACCCCTGGTATGCAGTGAACAATAAAAACCCAGAATATGATTGTAAGATAACAATTAACAATAACAAGTCCAGGAACAATAACAAATCCAAGATATAGTAGTAAGCTTACAGTGCAGAGTGCATTTCTGTCAACTTAGGAAGACCACTTGGGCACACCCTTTCTCAGTTCCTGGAATTTAGTCCCACATAGTTTCACAAGATATACCCTTAGCCTTTAGCAAGCAAAGGTAATATGTACAGAAGCAAGAGATCTGGAATTAGCTGTTAGTCATACTTACTCCACTTTGATTTTGATTCTACAGAATCAAAAGATATTTGGGTTAATTTAATAGTTTTAATTTATGTGAGCACTCATTTACCTATGTCAGTTAAAACAGAGCTCTTAAAGGAATTTTTTTACCATTAAGACATAATATGCAACATATACATATACACATATGTAACAAAAATCATGAGACAGAATAAAGTCACTCCTGTAACAGCTATTTAAAATATTTAACTACTTTTGAAAATTATCTATATACCAGAATTATTTCTTGCTCTTAATAATCTTAATTAACCATATTTTTTTCTCAATTGGAACTGGCAGGAATAAAAGCTTTACTTAAGCATTTAGTTTGGAAAATAACTTAGTCCTAGTAAAGGAGTTGAATATACATATATGAAAAGAAAATCATATCTTCATTTCAGATTCAGTTGGCAGAAATTCTTTGTGTTGCATTATTTTTATGATTCTTATTCTCTGTTGTCAATTGCACCAGGGGCTTCTGTAGCTCCTGACTTCAGATCAGCCCATCTCTAGCTGTTGCAGCTATTTGGAAAGAGAACCAGAGGATAAAAGACCTTTCTCTCTGTCTCTCCCTCGCTCTCTGTCTGAAACTCTACCTCTCAAATAAATAAATAAAAATCTTTTAAAAATATTATCTACACCAGTTGGTACAGGAACAAATGACCTAAATCAGGTCCAAATGTCATGAAACCCAAATGCCAGAGAAAGAAGATTTTCAGTGGGTATCACATTTGATCTAAGCCATCTTGGAGCCTCTCAACTCCCCTGCAAATACCATTTCTTTGTATCAACAGATATTCAGAGGGAGCTGATGCTAAGGCTGGGAGAAAAGGGAGAGCCTCCAAAAAAGTATTCTCGGCAGCTGCTTGGGTTGTCGCTGATATCCCTGCCCAAGGGTCAGCTCATATCCAGCAACCACAAAATGAGAGCCTCACACCTTTAGGAAGAGCTGTACCAAGAGCACTGGGTTGTGGATTTAGTGATCTATTTCCTAGCTGAGGGGAATTACATTATCCAGGAGGAGAAGCAAGGTACAGGGGATCCCACAAATCATGGATTCCCCCCCCCCAAATTCCATGCATGAAGTCTGGATTTTCCCTGAGAACCTGCACATCCTAACCACATAATTTGGAAAAATACAGAGCTCTAGGGCTGAGCCAAAGTCACTACATTCAGGAATGAGAAGATATCCAGAGTCCCATGCCAGCTGCCATCCTGCAAGCATGAGGCAACTAACCCCACAAACACCATATTCCAGATTCTGAGCTGTCCAGGCATCCTTCTGTTGGCTCTTTTAGTGAGAGAACTTCACAGAATGACAAAGACTGAGCCTCCTGGAACCCCTATAAGCAGCAGACTGGAGAAGCTGTATTTAGCAGCATGAAAAAAAGACCTCATGTTGCTCTTCATTGTTGATCCAGTGTGTCTAATTGAACAGTTTGCTGAGCCAATGAGCAGGCATCATGTCCGAGAAGATGTAGCCAATCAGAGTCATGCCTACTAGATTTCTGTGAGGGGTGGGGAGCAGGGGTGCCATTCATCCAGGCTGTGGCTGATGGGGGTAGTGAGGATTGAGTCTTGGGCTCAGGTCTGGAGGTGCTCACCCTCCTGGGGCCTCACTCTCCTAAGAGCAGGGGCTGCTGTCACCTTCCTGATGACTCAACCACATGAGAGTGGGGATCTCTCCCACCCTCCAATGCCTGTGATTCTGCTGGGATCTTATGACCTGGAGCTTCCAATAAACTCCTTTGTAAGAAATGAAATTTACTCAAAATATAATGAATTCTGAGCTTTTCATTTTCTCCATGTTTTTGACTTATTTTTGTTTTAGGTCATTTTGATTTTTTAATGATTTGAAAAATATTTAAAGATACTCTATAGAAGTTTTCTAGTCTGTATTTTGTCCGTTAAAATGGCTATTTTTTCCTGCTGCTAATGGTAAGCCAGTTGATATATATTCATCTTATACTCAGTAATATCACTTAATATTCTTATCAGTTTATAGTTTGTTTTGAATTACCTTTGTAGATTGTAGATTCAATCACATATTTTGAAAATTTTGTTGTTTAATTGGGTATAGAAGGAACATTCCTCAAGACAATCAAGGCAATTTATGAAAAACCCACAGCCAGCATCATATTGATTGGGGAAAAGTTGGAAGCATTTCCACTGAGATCTGGTACCAGACAGGGATGCCCACTCTCACCACTCACAATATAGTTCTGGAAATTTTTGCCAGAGCCATTTGGCAAGAAAAAGAAATTACAGGAATACAAATTGAGAAGGAAGAAGTCAAGCTATCCCTCTTTGCCGATGATATGATATTTTACTTATGGGATCCAAAGAACTCCACTAAGAGACTATTGGAACTCATAGAAGAGTTTGGCAAAGTAGCAGGATATAAAATCAGTGCAGAAAAATCAATAGCCTTTGTATACACAGGCAATGCCACAGCTGAGAAAGAACTACTAAGATTAATCCCATTCACAATAGCTACAAAAACAAATACCTTGAAATAAACTTAATCAAGGATGTCAAAGATCTCTATGATGAGAATTACAAAACTTTAAAGAAAGAAATAGAAGAGGATGCCAAAAAATGGAAAAATCTTCGATGCTCATGGATTGGAAGAATCAACATCATCAAAATGTCCATTCTCCCTAAAGCAATTTACAGATTCAATGCAATACTAATCAAAATACCAAAGACATTCTTCTCAGATCTGGAAAAAATGATGCTGAAATTCATATGGAAGCACAGGAGACCTTGAATAGTTAAAGCAATCTTGTACAACAAAAACAGAGCCGGAGGCATCACAATACCAGATTTCAGGACATACTACAGGGCAGTTGAATCAAAACAGCATGGTACTGGTACAGAAACAGATGGATAGACCAATGCAACAGAATAGAAACACTAGAAATCAATCCAAACATCCACAACCAACTTATATTTGATCAAGGAGCTAAAACCAATTCTTGGAACAAGGACACTCTATTCAACAAATGGTGCTGGGAAAACTGGATTTCCACATGCAGAAGTATGAAGAAAACCCCCCACCTTACACTTTGCACAAAAATCCACTCAACTTTGATTAAGTATCTAAACCTATGACCTGACACCATTACATTATTAGAGAGAATTGGAGAAACCCTGCAAGATATTGGCACAGGCAAAGACTTCTTGGAAAAATCCCCAGAGGCATAGGCAGTTAAAGCCAAAATTAACAACTGGGATTACATCAAACTGAAAAGTTTATGTACAGCAAAATAAATAATCATCAAAGTGAAGAAGCAACTGACAGAGTGGGAGAAATTATTTGGAAATACTATAACTGATAAAGGTTTAATAACCAGAATCTACAAAGAGATCAAGAAACTCCACAACAACAAAACAAACAACACATTTAAGATAGGCCAAGGGTTTAAACATATATTTTTCAAAAGAGGAAATCCAAATGGCCAACAGACACATGAAAAAATGTTCAGGATCACTAGCCATCAGGGAAATGCAAATCAAAACCACAATGAGGTTTCACCTCACCCCGGTGAGAATGGTTTACATATCAACATCAACAAACTACAGATGCTGGTGAGGATATGGGAAAAAAGGCACAATAATCTACTGTTGGTGGGAATGCAAACTGGTAAAACCATTATGTAAGTCAGTTTGGAGATTCCTCAGAAATCTGAATATAGCCCTACCACATGACCCAGCCATCCCACTCCTTGGAATTTACCCAAGGGAAAGTAAATTGGTAAGTAAAAGAGCTATCTGCACCTCAATGTTTGTTGCAGCTCAATTCACAATAGCTAAGACCTGGACTAAATCAAAATACAAATCAACAGAGGACTGGATAAAGAAATTATGGGATGTGTACTCTATAGAATACTACAGAGCAATAAAAAAAACTGGTCATTTGCAACAAGATGGAGGAATCTGGAAAACATCATGCTGAGTGAAATAAGCCAGTCCCAAAGGGACAAATATCATATGTTCTCCCTGATCTGTGACAACTAACTGAGCACCTAAAAGGAAGCCTATAGAAGTGACACTGACACTATGAGAAACAATGACTTGATCAGCACTTGTCCTGACTGTTGAGGAACAACTTACTATTTTATTCCCTTTAGTATTTCCTTTTTCTACTTAATATCATTGATTGAACTCTTTAATTAACATACAATTATTCTTAGGTGTTTAAATTCAACTGAAAATTGATCCTTGTCAAAAATAAGAGTGGGAATAAGAGAGGGAGGAGATGTACAGTTTGGCACATGTTCACTCTGACTTACCCCTAATGGTAGAGCTAGAAACATGCCATGGGGTTCCAAATCCCATTAAGTTGACATTTACCAATGCCATCTTACTAGTCAAAGTGATCAGTTTAAGTTCATAATTGATCATAAAGATAGGATTAATTGTCAAAGGGATCACATAAATAAGATCAGTGCCTGCTAATAATAATTGATCGAATTAAAAAGGAGAGAATGGTCCAACATGGGAAGCAGGATACACAGCAGACTCATAGAATCACAAATGCCCTAAACAGAACTCTGGCCTCAGAATCAGCTCTTAAGGCATTCAGATCTGGCTAAGAAGCCCATTAGAGTTTCTCAGGCATGGAAAGCCAAGAGACTGTGGCAAAAAATGACCTAAATGAAAGATCTCTATGAGTGAGATTTCTGTGGAAAGAATGAGCCATTAAAGAAGGAGGTACCTTTCTCTGAAGGGAGGAGGGAGCTTCCAGTTTGATTATGGCCTTGTCTAAATAAGGTCAGAGTTTGTTTACTCAAGAGGCTTCCATAGCCTTGGCAGCTCATGACAAGAGCCTCGGGTGATTACTGACATCATAAATGAGAGTGCCAATTGTTAAATCAACAACAGGAATTACTGTGCACTTACTTTCCATGTAGGATCTCTGTCCTTAATGTGTTGTACTATGTGAAGTAATGGTAAAACTAGTATTCAAACAATACTTTACACTTTGTGTATCTGTGTGGGTGCAATCTGTTGAAATCTTTCCTTAGTATATACTAAGTTGATCTTCTGTATATAAAGATAATTAAAAATGAATCTTAATGAAGAATAGGATAGAAGAGGAAGTAGGAGATGGGATGTTTTACAGGTGGGAGGGTGGTTATGGGAAGAAAAACTGCTATAATTCAAAAGTTGTACTTTCAAAGTTTGTATTTATTAAATAAAATTGTGTAAAAATAAAATAAAATTTTGTTGTTTAAGAATTGATCCATTTTTCTGATGCTTCTATTTTGTTGTTTCATTTTCCTGAATACACTTCTAGTACAATGTTGCAGAAATAGAATTGAAAGAGGTAGCTTTGTCAGTGTAAACTCCAAGGAAAAGAGCTTTAATTGTCTTATCTTAATTATACTGATTGTTATAGGCTCCTCAGAGACAATTTTAATTATAATAAGAAAATGCTGATATTTTACTTCTCTGCTAACAGTTTTTTAAAGCTTAGATGCTGAATTTAATCAAATGTTTTCTAGCATTAAGCTTAAATATTCATGCATTATTTTATTTTTAATGATTTATTTGAAAGGCACACTGATAGAGAACTTTCATCCATTGGTTCACATCTCAAATGATGACAACAACGAAGTTGTACATAGCTGAAGCCATCAGACAGAAATACCAACTGATCTCACACATGAGTGTCAGAGACTCAAGCATTTGGGCCATTTTCTGCTGCTTTCCCAAGTGGAACAGCAGGGAACTGGGCAAAATGTCAATCATTCAGAATTTAGCACACTGATACATGACTCCAGCATCACAACTGTTGGGTTAACCCACTGTGCCACAAGGGCAGCCACTGATTTTGAGTGTTTTTATTTTCTTTTTTTTTTTAGGCAGTAACTTGATGTACAATATATATATATATATATATATATATATATATATATATATATATATATTTGAAGGACAGCATTACACACACACACAAACACACACACACACAGAATCTATTAGTGATGGCTAGGTCTGGGACAAGTTGAAGCAGGAGTCTTAGCCTCCATCTGGGTCTCCACAAGGGTGCAGAGGCCCAAAGCCTTGGGTATCTTTCACTGCATTCTCAGGCTTATTTTTTAATTAAACTTTTATTTAATGAATATAAATTTCCAAAGTACAGCTTATGGGTTACAATGGCTTCCACCTCCCAAAACTTTCCTCCCACCCACAACCCTCCCCCCTCCTGCTCCCTTTCCCCTTCCTATCACGTCATGTTTCATTTTCAATTCTCTTTATATACAAAGATCAGTTTAGTATAAATTAGGTAACAATTTCAACAGTTTGCCCCCATATAGCAACACAAAGTGGAAAAAAAAATACTGTTGGAGTACTAGTTATAGCATTAAATAAGAGTGTACAGCACATTAAAGACAGAGATCCTACATAATTTTTTAAATTAATTAATTTTCTATGCCATTTCCAATTTAACACCAGGTTTTTTTTTTTTCATTTCCAATTATCTTTATATACAGAAGATCGATTCAGTATGTAATTAGTAAAGATCTCATCAGTTTGTACCCACGCAGAAACACAAAGTGTAAAAATATTGTTTCAGTACTAGTTATAGCATCACTGCACATTAGACAACACATTAAGGACAGATCCCACATGCGATGTAAGCACACAGTGACTTCTGTTGCTGACTTAACAATTTGACACTCCTGTTAATGGCGTCAGTAATCTCCCTAGGCTCTAGTCATGAGTTGCCAGGACTATGGAAGCCTTTAGGATTCGTTGACTTTGATCTTATTCTGATAGGGTCACAGTCAAAGTGGAAGTTCTCTCCTCCCTTCAGAGAAAGGTACCTCCTTCTTTGATGGCCCTGTTCTTTCCACTGGGATCTCACTCACAGAGATCTTTCATTTAGGTCTTCTTTTTTTTTTCTTTTCCATGGTATATTGGCTTTCCATGCCTACAATACTCTCATGGGCTCTTCAGCCAGATCCAAATGCCTTAAGGGCTGATTCTGAGGCCAGAGTGTTGTTTAGGACATCTGCCATTCTATGAGTCTGCAGTGTATCCCACTTCCCATGTTGGATCTTTCTCGCCTTATTGATTCTATCAGTTAGTATTAGCAGACACTTGTCTTGTTTGTGTGATCCCTTTGATTTTTAGACCTATCTAAGCCATCGAATGTGAAGAAAATTGATCCCTTGGACTAGTGAGATGCCATTGGTACATGCCACCTTGATGGGATTGTATTGGAATCCCCTGGCACATTTCTAACTCCATCATTTGGGGCAAGACTGATTGTGCATGTCCCAAATTGTGCATCTCCTCCCTCTCTTCTTCCACTCTGAAATTTAACAGGGATCACTTTTCAGTTAAAATTTAAACACCTAAGAATAATTGTGTGTTATTTACAGAGTTCAACTACTAGTACTAGAACAACAACAACAACAACAACACTAAAAAGGATAAAGTATTACATTGTACATCTAGAGTCAGGACAAGAGCTGATCAGGTCATTGTTTCTTATAATGTCCATTTTACTTCAACAGGTTTCCCCTTTGGTGCTCAGTTGTCGCCGATCAGGGAAAACAAATGATATTTGTCTCTTTGGGACTAGCTTAATTCACTCAGCATGATGTTTTCTAGATTACTCCATCTTGTTGCAAATGACTGGGTTTCATTGTTCCTTACTGCTGTATAGTATTCTATGGAGTACCTGTCCCATAATTTCTTTATCCAGTCTACTGTTGATGGGCATTTGGGTTGGTTCCTGGTCTTAGCTATTGTGAATTGAGCTGCCATAAACATTAATGTGCAGATGGCTTTTTTATTAGCCAAATTAATTTCCTTTGGGTAAATTCCAAGGAGTGGGATGGCTGGGTTGTATGGTAGGGTTATGTTCAGGTTTCTGAGGAATCTCCAGACTGACTTCCATAGTGGCTTAACCAGTTTGCATTCCCACCAACAGTGGGTTAGCGTCCCTTTTCCCCCACATCCTCTCCAGCATCTATTGTTGGTAGATTTCTGGATGTGAGCCATTCTCACCGGGGTGAGGTGAAACCTCATTGTGGTTTGGATTTGCATTTCTCTGATTGCTAGTGATCTTGAACATTTTTCCATGTGTCTGTTGGCCATTTGGATTTCCTCTTTTGAAAAATGTCTATTGAGGTCCTTGGCCCTTCTCTTAAGTGGGTTGTTTGTTCTGTTGTTGTGGATTTTCTTGATTTCTTTGTAGATTCTGGTTATCAACCCTTTATCTGTAGTATAGTTTGAAAATATTTTTTCCCATTCTGTCGGTTGCCTCTTCACTTTCCTGACTGTTGTTTTTTGAAGTACAGAAACTTCTCAATTTGATGCAATCCCAAATGTTAATTTTGGTTTTGACTGCCTGTGCTCCTGGGGTCTTTCCCAAGAAGTCTTTGCCTGTACCTATATCTTGCAGGGTTTCTCCAATGCTCTCTAATAATTTGATGGTTTCAGGTCGTAGACTTAAGTCTTTAATCCATGTTGAGTGAATTTTTGTGTAAGGTGATAGGTATGGGTCTTGCTTCAAGCTTCTGCACATGGAAATCCAATTTTCCCAGCACCATATATTGAATAGACTGTCCTTATTCCAGGGATTAGATTTGCATCTTTGATCAAATATAAGTTGGCTGTAGATGTTTCAATTGATTTCTAGTGTTTCTATTCTGTTCCATTGGTCTATCCATCTGTTTCTGTACCAGTACCATGCTGTTTTGATAACAACTACCCTGTAGTATGCCCTGAAATCTGGTATTGTGATGCCTCCGGCTTTGTTTTTGTTGTACAAAATTGCTTTGGCTATTCGAGGTCTTCTGTGTCTCCATATGAATTTCAGCATCATTTTTTCCAGATATGAGAAGAATGTCTTCGGTATCTTGATTGGTATTGCATTGAATGTATAAATTGCTTTTGGGAGAATAGACATTTTGATGATATTGATTCTTCCAGTCCATGAGCATGGAAGATTTCTCCATTTTTTGGTATCCTCTTCTATTTCTTTCTTTAAGGTTTTGTGGTTTTCATCGTAGAGATCTTTAACGTGCTTGGTTAAGTTTATTCCAAGGTATTTGATTGTTTTTGTAGCTATTGTGAATGTGATTGATCTTAGCAGTTCTTCCTCAGCCGTGGCATTGCCTGTGTATACAAAGGCTATTGATTTTTGTGCATTGATTTTATATCCTGCTACTTTGCCAAACTCTTCGATGAGTTCCAGTAGTCTCTTAGTAGAGTTCTTTGGGTCCCCTAAATAAAGAATCATATCATCTGCAAAGAGGAATAGTTTGAGTTCTTCCTTCCCGATTTGTATCCCTTTAATTTCTTTTTCTTGCCTAATAGCTCTGGCTAAAACTTCCAGAACTATATTGAATAGCAGTGGTGAGAGTGGGCATCCCTGTCTGGTACCAGATTTCAGTGGAAATGCTTCCAACCTTTCCCCATTCAATAGGATGTTGGCCGTGGGTTTTTCATATATTGCTTTGATTGTATTAAGGAATGTTCCTTCCATACCCAGTTTGCTTAGAGTTTTCATCATGAAAGGGTGTTGTATTTTAAAAAATGCTTTCTGTGTGTCTATTGAGAGAATCATATGGTTTTTCTTCTGCAGCCTGTTAATGTAGTGTGTTATGTTGATTTTTTTGCGGACGTTGAACCATCCTTGCATTCCAGGGATAAATCCCACTTGGTCTGGGTGCATGATCTTTCTGATGTGTTGTTGCATTCTATTGGCCACAATTTTATTGAGGATTTTTGCATCTATGTTCATCAGGGATATTGGTCTGTAATTCTCTTTCATTGCTGCATCTTTTTCCGGCTTAGGAATTAAGGTGATCCTGATGATTCTTTTTTATTTCTGTGGTGTCTGTTGTTATGTTTCCTTTTTCATCTCTGATCCTATTGATTTGGGTCTTTTCTCTTCTTTTTTTAGTTAGTTGGGCCAATGGGGTGTCAATTTTGTTTATTTTTTCAAAAAACCAGCTCCTTGTTTGGCTGATTTTTTGTAATGTTTTTTTTGGATTCAATCCTGTTGATTTCTTATTTGATTTTAATTATTTCCCTTCTTCTACTGGGTTTGGGTTTGGTTTGCTGCAGATTTTCTAGATCCTTGAGATGACTTGAAAGCTCATCTATTTGGTGCCTTTTGAATTTCTTGATGTAGGCACCTATTGATATAAATTTTCCTCTTTTTTTATTAAACTTTTATTTAATGAATATAAATTTCCAAAGTATAGCTTGTGGGTTACAATGGCTTCCCCCCTCCCACAACTTCCCTCCAGCCCGCAACCCTCCCCTTTCCCGCTCCCTCTCCCCTTCCATTCATGTAAAGATTCATTTTCAATTCTCTTTATATACAGAAGATCAGTTTAGTATATATTAGGTAAAGATTTCAACATTTTGTCCCCAGAGCAACGTAAAGTGAATAAACTACCATTGGATTACTAATTATAGCATTAAATAGCAATGTACAGCACATTAAAGACAGAGATCCTACATAATTTTTTTTTTCAAATTAATTAATTTTCTATGCCATTTCCATTTTAACACCAGGTTGTTTTTTTTTTTTCATTTCCAATTCTCTTTATGTACAGAAGATCAATTCGGTATATAATTAGTAAAGACCTCATCAGTTTGTGCCCACACAGAAACACATAGTATAAAAATACTGTTTCAGTACTAGTTATAGCATCACTTCGCTTTAGACGACACATTAGGGACAGATCCCAAATGGGGTGTAAGTACACAGTGACTCCTGTTGCTGATTTAACAATTTGACACTCCTGTTCATGGCGTCAGTAATCTCCCTAGGCTCTAGTCATGAGTTGCCAGGGCTATGGAAGCCTTTAGAGTTCGCTGACTTTGATCTTATTCCGATAGGGTCATAGTCAAAGTGGAGGTTCTCTCCTCCCTTCGGCGAAGGGTACCTCCTTCTTTGATGGCCCCGTTCTTTCCACTGGGATGTCACTCACAGAGATCTTTCATTTAGGTCTTTTTTTTTTCCATGCTATCTTGGCTTTCCATGCCTGCTATACTCTCATGGGTTCTTCCGCCAGATCCGAATGCCTTGAGGGCTGATTCTGAGGCCAGAGTATTGTTTAGGACATCTGCCATTCTATGAGTCTGCTGTGTATCCCGGTTCCCATGTTGGATCTTTCTCTCCCTTTTTGATTCTATCAGTTAGTATTAGCAGTTACTTGTCTTGTTTGTGTGATCTCTTTGACTCTTAGACCTATCAGAGCTATCAATTGTGAGCTGATATTGATCACTTGGACTAGTGCAATGGCATTGGTACATGCCACCTGGGTGGGATTGTGTGGGAATCCCCTGGCACTTTTCTGACTACACCATTTGCGGCCAGTCCGATTGAGCATGTTCCAAATTGTTCATCTCCTCCCTCTCTTTTTCCACTCTTAGATTTAACAGGGATCACTTTTCTGTTAAAATTTAAACTCTTAAGGATAATTGTGTGTTAATTACGGAGTTCAACCAATAGTACTAGAACAACAACAACAACAACAAATACTAAAAAGGATAAAGTATTACATTGTACATCTAAAGTCAGGACAGGAGCTGATTAGTTCATTGTTGCTTATAGTGTCCATTTCACTTAACAGGTTTCCCCTTTGGCGCTCAGTTGTCACCGATCAGGGAAAACAAATGATATTTGTCTCTTTGGGACTGGCTTAATTCACTCAGCATGATGTTTTCCAGATTGCTCCATCTTGTTGCAAATGACTGGGTTTCGTTGTTTCTTACTGCTGTATAGTATTCTATGGAGTACATGTCCCATAGTTTCTTTATGCAAAAATACTCAATAAAATTCTGGCCAATAGAATGCAACAACACATCAGAAAGATCATCCACCCAGACCAAGTGGGATTCATACCCGGTATGCAGGGATGGTTCAACATTCGCAAAATAATCAACGTAATACACTACATTAACAGACTGCAGAAGAAAAACCATATGATTCTCTCAATAGACGCAGAGAAAGCATTTGATAAAATACAACACCCTTTCATGATGAAATTTTCCTCTTAACACTGCTTTTGTTGTATCCCATAGGTTTTGGTATGTTGTGCTGTTAGCCTCATTTACTTCCAGAAAATTTTTGATTTCTCTTTAAATTTCTTCTATGACCCATTGTTCATTCAGGAGCATGTTGTTCAATCTCCATGTGTTTGCATGTGCTCTAGGGATTCCCAAGTTGCTAATTTCCAATTTCATTCCTTTGTGGTCTGAGAAGCTGCATGGTATGATTCTAATTCTTTTGAATTTGCTGAGACTTGCTTTATGGCCTAGTATGTGGTGAATCCTAGAGAAGGTTCCATGTACTGCTGAGAAGAATGTAAAGTCCTTAGATGTAGGATGAAATGTTCTGTAGATATCTGTTAGATCCATTTGGGCTATAGTGTCATTTAAATCTACTGTCTCCTTGTTGATGTTCTGTCCTGTTGATCTGTCTATCTCTGAGAGTGGAGTATTGAATTCCCCCAGTACTATTGTATTGGGGTCTAAGTCTCCCTTTAATTCCCTTAACAAGTCTTTTAAATAAACTGGTGCCCTGTTATTAGGTGCATATACATTGATAATTGTTATATCTTCCTGTTGAATGGATCCCTTAATCATTAAATAGTGCCCTTCTTTGTGTCTCCTGACAGTTTTTGTGGTAAAGTTTATGTTGTCCGATATTAAGATGGCTACCCCCGCTCTTTTTTCATTTCTGTTGGCATGGTATATCTTTTTCCAGCCTTTCACTTTCAGCCTGTATGGATCATTGTTGGACAGATGAGTTTCTTGGAAGCAGCAAATAGATGGGTTTTGTTCCTTAACCCAATCAGCCAATCATTGTCTTTTAACTGGATAGTTCAAGCCATTAACATTCAATGTGACTATTGATAAGGAGTAACTTTGCCCTGTCATTTTTGGGTTTCCTGTGATCTTTTGCTGTGAGGTTTCCTTCCTTTATCTTCTTTCATATTGGTGACCGTGTTTCTGTGTTTCTGTATGTAACACATCTTTAAGCATCTTTTGCAGGGCTGGATGAGTGGCGACAAATTCTTTCAATTTCTGTTTGCTGTGAAAGGTCTTTATTTCACCTTCATTCACAAATGAGAGCTTTGCAGGATATAATATTCTGGGCTGGCAGTTTTTCTCTCTTAGTACCTGGGCTATATCTCGCCATTCCCTTCTAGCTTGTAGGGTTTCTGATGAGAAGTCTGCTCTGAGTCTAATTGGAGATCCTCTGAGAGTAATCTGGCGTTTCTCTCTTGCACATTTTAGGATCTTTTCTTTGTGTTTCACTGTGGTGAGTTTGATTACAACGTGTCGTGGTGAGGATCTCTTTTGGTCATGTTTATTAGGGGTTCTATGAGCTTCCTGTACTAGGATGTCTCTGTCCTTCTCCAAACCTGGGAAATTTTCTGCTAGTATCTCACTAAAAAGGCCTTCTAATCCTTTCTCACTTTCCATGCCTTCAGGAACTCCTAGAACCCGAATGTTGGGTTTTTTAATAGTATCCTGTAGATTCCTGACAGTATTTTTTAGATTTCTGATTTCTTCTTCTTTTCTTTAATTTGCCAGTTTCCTTTCCTGTTCTCTGTCTTCTAATTCCGATATCCTCTCTTCTGCTTCACCCATTCTGTTTTTAAGGCTCTCTAATGTGTTTGTCATTTGATCTATTGAGTTCTTCATTTCATTGTGGTTTTTTGTCACTATCTCAGTTTCATGTTCTACTAGTTGTTTCATTTCATTTTGATTCCTCCTTAACATTTCATTTTCACGGGAGAGATTTTCTATCTTGTCCTTTAAGGATTTCCGTAGTTCAAGAATTTGTTTTTGAGAACTTCTTAATGTTCTTATCAATTTTTTGAGATCTGCTTCTTGCATTTCCTCTATCTCTTCATCTTCATAATCTTGCATTGGCGTGTCTTTCTCATTTGGGGGCGTCATAGTGTCTTCCTTGCTCTTGTTACCTCGGCTTCTATGTTTGTTTTTTGGCATGTTGGAGATAATTTATCGTTTTTTTGTTTGTTTGTTTGATTGTTTTTTTTGCTGTGGTGTTTTTTTTTCTCGGTATACTATGCCTCTAAGTGAGCTGTCTGCTTTGTTGGATCCTTAGGGGCTGTGATGAGTGTGGCCAGAGAGCTATGCTTGATTCTTCAGGTTTAAGGCTGTGCAAAGAGCGACTCTCCCCGATTGCTCACTCCCTTGCTCCTTGCTGGAATGCTCTCTCTCTCTCTCTCTCTCTCTCTCTCTCTCTCTTTTTTTTCTGACTCAGTTGGGAGTGGAGTTGAGGGTAGTTGAAATCTGGCCTCTGTGAGTATTCGTTTGATCTACCCCTGGGACCACACGAAGAGTTTATGCAGCCCTCAATGTGTTCTCAAATTTTGGTAAAGTTACTGAGTTTGGCTGCGCTTTACATATGTAAAATCGTGGTGCTCTTTGTTTTGCTTGGTGAGTGAAGGGAAAGGCCTCTGTTTCCCCCCCCCACATTGTCTCGGCTTTCTGAGGTTTTTGTCTTACCCTCCTTCGTTGGTTCCCACGCTGGCGAGATTCTTTGGCTCGTCTCCCGCCGCTTGGCTCGTCTCCCGCCGCTCGGCTCGTCTCCCGCGGTTGGTTTTCCACGCGGTGGGCTCCCTGTAGGTCCTCTGTGTCACATCCACTGGATCCCCATTCTCAGGCTTATTAGCAGGGAACTAGATCAGAAGTGCAGAAGGGGCTGCTGCTGTGGTGTAGCAGGTAAAGCCACCACCTACAGTGCCAGCATCCCATATGGATGCCAGTTTGAGTCCTGGCTGCTCCACTTCTGATCCTTCTCTGACTGGGAAAGCAGTAGAAGATCGCCCAAGTCATCAGGCAGCTACACTTGAGTGAGAGATCTGGAGAAAGTTCCTAGGTCCTGGCTTCTGATCAGCTCAGCTCTATCTGTTGCAGCCATCTGGAGAGTGAATCAATGGATGAAAGACCTCTTTTTCTCTCTGTTTCTCCCTCTCTGTAGCTCTGCCTTTCAAATAAGTAAATAAATCTTTTAAAAAAAAGAGAAAGAAGTGTAGCAGTTAGTACATGAAGCAGTGCCTATATAGGATGTCATCACTGCAGGCAGTGGACCCAAGATATATTTTTGATAACTGTAATGCTTGATATCTTGGGGATATTTGAACAGGTAAACACACACAGAAATGACATACATCCCAGGGTTCATCTTTACCTTTTGGGTAGGGCTAAACATCAATGGCTCCTCAGCACTCCAATTCAGAACCACTCTCAGTGGGTTTATATATTACACTGATGAGTAAACTCGCTTCAAGTGTTCCACAATGAGAAATTACTGAAATGTGTCAATTGGACTCTCTAGGGAGCAATAGTGATGTGCAGTAAAACTCCAAATCCAGTGAATTGTTGGATCTTCCATAACTCACGTGGGTTATGGAAGCCACAGGAAGGCTTAGGAGACTGCAGCTGACAAACCTGTCATTTGGAGGTTCAGAAAAGGGAGCAGTAGCATCTTTCTGTAACTTGGGGGTCCCAGCAGGGAAATCTTGTGGTGTTTCCTCCAAGTAGTACAGAGGCTGCTTCTCTCCTCTGGGATCAGGCCCCAGATTCCAGGTATCTACAAAATTTAAATGTTCATTTGCACTACCAGCCAGTGCTGAAGTCTTCTATGACCCCTTGCTAGCTGAAAGCTGCTGTCATCACAGCATCCCTTGTGACCTGGAGGATGGATGGGCTCTTGTGGCAACAGTGTTCCTGCTCAGAAACTGAATCTCAGAGGAAACAGGTTTGGAGGAGTAGTGACTAGGTTTCAGAATATGAGGGACACTTGTAACATGTTGAGGTACTGTAGATTCTGACACATACAAAACCCCTTGACAAATACTCACTGTCCCAGGAGCACTCTCAAAATATTGGAGGGGCACCATTGTGGCATAGTGGGTTAAGCCACTTCTAGTGATGCCAGCATCCCATGTGGGTGCCAATTTGAGTCTTGGCTTCTCCATTTCTGATCCAGTTCAATACTAGTGTGCCTAGGAAAGCATCAGAAGATGGCCCAGGGGCCAGCACAGTGGCATAGCGAGTGAAGCCACAGCCTGCAGTGCTGGCATCCCATATGGGATCTTTCATCTACTAGTCTACTCTCCAAATGGCCACAATAGCTGAGGCTGAGCCAGAACAAATCCAGGAGCCTGGAACTCCATTAAAGTCTTTCATGTTGATGAGGGGGCCCAAGTACTTTGGTGATGACTCCGGTGCTTTCCAACATATATTTATAGGGTGTTGGATTGGAAAAGGAGCAGTTAGGACTCAAATGAATGCTCATACAAGATGGTGGCATTGCAGGTTGAGGCCTAATATTTGCACCACAGTGCTGGCCCTGATTTTCAGAGATTTCTATTGGTCACTATGGATGTCATGTAGAATGCTTGTTTTCTTGGAAACAAGCAGTTAAACAGTCACTCCAAAGACACCATATTAATCTGTCATACAGATTTAGATGCACTAGAAATCTCACATCAAGTATGCCCACTGTCACAAAATTTCAGACAATAGTAACATTTACTATGACACTACAATGGATGTTAAGCATTTTAGAGTATAAACCAAGCTTTGAAAAGTTGATGAATGTTGGTGAAGGATAAAGATATGGATAGTAGAAATTCCTGTAATTTTTGTATTTGTCTAAGAAAGATACATGCTTTCAACAGCTTGAATTAGAACATCTCCTTGAGTCTTATCTTTCTGTTGAAATGATTCTGGGATGCAACAATGACATCACTGCTGAGGGTTTGCAATATGTTTAGTGTCTTGATCCACAAATATGCACATCTCATCTGAATGGTGTGTGACTTGTCTGTGGGTTCTTTGTTGGGTCAGTCCATGTTGGGCTGTTTTGTTGCACTGGAGCTTACCCATGTCATGCAAAAGCTGGAAGTCATAAGTGATATCGCATGGAGGCCACTAAGGTAGCATGTGTGACACTTTTCCTGCACCAAGTCAAAAGCCTATGGCTTCATTTATACAATAGGAGAGTTAGAGACAGTGGGAGGATTTTAGTAGGTGAGGAAACAAGAGTGCTTGGAACAGACAATCCAGAGAGGAGAGCACAAGGAGACTAATATGTCAGAGATCCTGAGACACTGGAACATCTAGAAGAAAAGTCAACCAGAGAAACAACCTGAGATGTGTTAAATAGCCTCCAGGAACAAGTCTGAGTGAAACCTACATTTGTTCTCAGAAAAATAAACTTTTCTCTGCCTTCTACTGCAGTTTAGTTCACAGGTTCAACACAAAAATGGAATAGGAAATAATCATCAAGAACATGAACATAAAATTCAGTTGCTGGGACTGACATTGTGGTACAGCACATTAAACTATCACTTATGATGCCTGCATCCCATATCAGAGTGCCAATTTGAATCCTAGCTGTGTTCTTTCTGATCCAAACTCCTAACCTGTATGTAGGAATTAGCAGATAATGGCTCGATTACTTGACCCATATGGGGTTCCTGACTGCTAGCTTCAGTCTGGCCCAGGCCCAACTGTTGCAGCCATTTAGGGGAGGGAATCAGTGAATGGAAATCTCTCTCTCTCTTTCTCTTTCTCTCTCTCTCTCTCTCTCTCTCTCTCTCTCTCTCTCTTTGCTCCTCCCTCATGTCTGTGAATCTCCTTCCCTGTCACTCTGCCTTTCAGCAAAATAAAATCTTCCATCATGATCAAGCATTTGGAGATACTACACTTTAGCAGGAAATGGATTGATTTGTTCAGAGTACTCAAAGCAGCTCTTTTATATCCCACACTTATGTTTTTATAGCACTTATTATGGCATCAGTGTGTTTTATTCATTTTCTCATATCTGGTCTGTGACCTATTAAAAAGCAGCCTTCCTGATTGTGTGTCTTTTTGCTGCTCCATCCCATATACTTAGAAGAGTGTCTAGTGCCTGATATGTAAAGAACAATTGCTGAATGAGCAAACTGAGTTATTTACTAAGTGTTATGAAGGAGCTCATGTATAATCAATCCATTTATAAAATAAAGCTCAACAGACTATGTAATGTTTATATTTTATATAAAATATATATGACTTTGCAGTCTGCCTTTGAACTTGGTCATAAGCATCAGCATCATGGTCTCCTAAATGTGTTGTGGGCAATAAGAAGATTTCTGTCTGCTCTGCTTAAAGGTCCCCATGGTTCTCAGTATTCAAAGATCTTTTCTATTGGTGACCTTTCATGTCCACCTGGTTTCTCTTTGTATCTAAGCCTGGACTTGAGGATTGTGATTGTTGATATGGATCCCAGCTCAAAACTTAAAACGGGGGCTGGAACTGTGGTTTAGTGGGTAAAGCCACCACCTATACTGCTGGCTTCCCATATGGATACCAGTTTGAGTCCCGGCTGCTCCACTTCTGATCTAGCTCTCTACTGTGGCCTGAGAAAGCAGCAGAAGATGGCACAGGTTCTCAGGCCCCTGTACCCATGAGGGAAATCTGGAAGAAGCTGCTGGCTCCTGGTTCCAGATTGGTTCAGCTTCGGCCATTGTGGCCATCTGGGGAATGATCCAGCAGATGGAAGACCTGCCTCTCTGCCTCTCCTTCTTTCTCTGTGTAACTCTGCCTTTCAAATAAATAAATAAATCTTTAAAAAAACTTCAAAATGAACCCACTGAAATATTTTTTATTTTCTTTTTCATTTCTTCTTCAAGCCAATGGCTGTTTGACAGTGTGAATTGAGATCCACGTATGTGTGACTTTTCCAGTTTTTCTAGAATAGATCTCTATTTTTATTCTAATGGAGATATGAAAGACAATGGCATGACTTCAATTTTCTAAAAATTGTTGACATATTTTTTTCTGAATTAGATAATCCCACCTGGAGAATTTTTTAACAGCTGTTGAGAAGAACACATGTTCTGCTGCTGTCAGGTAGAATGTTCTCTGTGTAACTGTTAGGAAAACTTGATTTACAGTGTTGTTCAAATCTACCACTCTTTATTGATTTCCTACCTATTCTCTTTTATTTTGAAAGTGCAGTATTGACCTCTTTTGTTTGTTCCATTGCCGTTTATCCCTTCAGAGCTGTCAACATTTGCTTTATATATTGTAGTGTTCTGAGGTTGAGTATACATGTTGTTCAACATAAGAAAGTACAGAGGTGAACAAAGCAAGAATATCAAGAATAATATGGGAACAAAATGAGGAATTCAAAATATACATAGAACCATGAAGAAGAATCAATTTTCAAGATGTAGAAAATGGTGAATAAAAAGAAAAAAAAATAAAAACTTCTACTTCAAGGAAATACAACAGAAGGATTATTTTGTTATGCACAAATGAGGTTGGATTTGTATGATCCTCAAGCTCTGATGCATTTCCCTGGCATAAAACCATGTCTTCTACTGAGAACATTGTCCCAGGACTTCTTCAGGGAGTGATCTGTCCCATCTGTCAGTGCAAGTGTTAAGTGAGGATAGAACTAGCTCTTGCTGCAGGGGCAAGGGTCATGCTTGTTCTTCCTGCTGTGGAATTTTTGGTACATGAGGAATTGGGGCTCAAGTGTGCACATATTTGAGGAAATGCACAGGCCCCAGGATTTAGCCCTGGCTGTGAACAAACGGTCTTTATCTTCATAACAAGGCACACCTGCTTGCACCTAAGTGTAAGATGCCCAGTGGAGCACCCAAGACTCAAACGGGCAGCCATATAAGATGTAGGCATCACAGGCTGGAGCTGTGCCATAGCCCATCCCCTATTTGAACACTTTTTAAATGTACTTTAGTGTGGTACTGACAAAACAAAATATAGCTGATGAATTTTATCATTTAAGCATTTCTAAGTGGAACTCAAGCTTTCTTTGCTGAAGACCCACTGGAGAAAGCCATCTGTTCTGCTCTGCCCTGACTTTCCAGGGGCCCAGACTCAAGAAATTCTGCAGATATTGGCTCAGCTCTCATTATTGATACCTTGGACATTTGGGCAGGAAGGATCCCATGGTGATTTCGGTTGTCCCAAAGAAGGAAACTCTAGGCAAGGTCACCACTCTGATCCCACTTGGGCATTGCAACACTACTTCCCCTTTTGTGTGTGTTTTTGGAGCCTCATGTAGGGTGTTCTGTCCCATATAGGAACAATTTATTGGAAGAGTTAAAATATGGGTCAGCCTGTTAGGTTTACACTCTAGGTCATGGCAGACAGGATGGGAAGAAGAATGATGAGATGGTGCTCATCTTTTATGTGAATCCTAAGCTAGAGAAATGTTTGGCCTTACTAACAGAAAGTTACCTGGAACAGAAACAGTATTGTTAGCCAGATGGGGTTATGATACCACCAGACCTACCTTTAGAACCATTGCACAGGGGCCAGCGCTGTGGCACAGTGGGTTAACACCCTGGCCTGAAGTGCTGGCATCCCATATGGATGTTGGGTCAAGTCCTGGCTGCTCCACTTCCAATCCAGTCCTCTGCTATGGCCTGGGAAAGCATTAGAAGATGGCCAAAGTCCTTGGGCCCCCACACCCACATGGGAGACCTGGAAGAAGCTCCTGGCTCATGGCTTTGGATCAGTGCAGCTCCAGCCATTGGGACCAATTGGGGAGTGAACCGTCAGATGGAAGACCTCTCTCTCCCTCTCTGCTTCTCCTTTCTCTTGTAACTCTGACTTTCAAATAAATAAATAAATAAATCTTATTTTTTTTGACAAGCAGAGTGGACAGTGAGAGAGAGAGAGACAGAGAGAAAGGTCTTCCTTTGCCGTTGGTTCACCCTCCAATGGCCGCCGTGGTAGCGCGCTGCGGCTGGCGCACCGCGCTGATCCGATGGCAGGAGCCAGGTGCTTCTCCTGGTCTCCCATGGGGTGCAGGGCCCAAGCACTTGGGCCATCCTCCACTGCACTCCCTGGCCACAGCAGAGAGCTGGCGTGGAAGAGGGGCAACCGGGACAGGATCAGTGCCCTGACCGGGACTAGAACCCAGTGTGCCGGCACCGCAAGGTGGAGGATTAGCCTAGTGAGCCGCGGCGCCGGCCAATAAATAAATCTTATTTTTAAAAAAGAACCATTTCATGAAGTTGAAAATGTACTTAACAGAGTCGTATACTTCTCCCTGGGTGAGGAGCAATTGCACCACACTGACAATGAAATCCAATGCTGCATCACTTTGAGTGCAAATGCAAAGATATTTTCCATAACCATGGCCTGAAAATGGCCAATAAGATCTCCTGCTCCTGTTCTTTAAAAAAATGGGACACCCAATTGTGTTGGTGAAGATACAAATATTTTCAGCCTCATGTGCATTGTTTGTTGTAACGTAAAATGGCACAATCAGCACAGAAAACAGTGTCTCTTAATTAAATTAAAAATGGAATTTTTATGTGATCTGATACTCTCATTTCTGAGTATACATCTAAAAGTATTGAAAGTTCAGTATAAGCAAAGTATAAATATTATTCACCACAGCATAATTCACTGTAGCCAAGATTTCTAGTGTGGCCTGTACTCAGTGAAAAGTTATGCAGGCACAGAAGAAAAGGAAATCCTATGACATGGATGAACCTTGAATATATTTGACTAAATGAAATTACCCACAAATATCATCCCCAAAGGAAAAATACTGCAAGATTCTAATCATATGAAATAAATAAAGTAGTCAGAGGGACCTGCACTGTGGGGCAGTGGGTTTAAGCTCCTGCCTACAGTGCCAGCATCCCATATGGTTGCTGGTTCTAGTACTGGCTGCTCCACTTCTGATCCAGAACCCTGCTATGGCCTGGGAAAACAGGAGAAGATGGTCCAAGACCTTGGGCCCCTGCACTTGAGTGGGAAGCCTGGAAGAAACTCCTGGCTCCTGGCTTCAGATTGGCTCAGCTCTGGTTATCTTGGCATTTTGGGGAGTGAACCAGTGGATGAAAGACCTCTCTCTGGCTCTACCACTCTCTGTAACTCTGTGTTTCAAATAAATAAAATAAATCTTTAAAATAAATAAAATAGCCAGAATACTAGAAACATAAAGTAGAAGAGTGGTTATGGATGGTAGAAGGATATGCTATTCAATAGAAATGGAATTTTTAGATAAAAAAAATCCTAGAGATCTGGTGTGTGTGTGTAGACACATGTATATGTCACTTACCTTAGAATGACACCTGCCCTTGTGAGATACAGTACTCAAGCCCTCTTCTACCTGAACCTGGATAAGAAAAGGGCTCCCTCTGTTGGTCTTTGGTCACTCTTCAGGTGCTTGTGAGTAGGGCTGATGGCAGGCTATTCCCAAGAGTGGAGATTCATGACTGGTGTTATCTAGGAATGTTGGGAAGACTGCAATCTTGTCTCCTTTCTCTCCAGTTTGGTCTTCTTAGTTATCACACTCTCTTTGGGTGAGAATACAGGAAGATACACCAGTCTCTGCTGAGTTTATGATGTTGCAACTGCAGTTCAGTCCTATGAATGGATCCTCCTTTGTAAGAAAATGGGCAGCCTCTCATCTTAGCCTGAGACTTTGAAATGCATCCAATAAATATAGTTCTAGTTTTATTTTTGTAGGACCTCTGTCCAAGTGTATCAGGCCAGAGGATGATCAATAATATTTTTCCAACATATACATTAACATTTCTTTCTCCATGAAGAATTTTCCTACAGTGAAAAAACATGAAAGACTGTGATTTTTCTCTTCTATGTCATGGAATTGCTAAGGAAATAATTCCCTCATTAACCATTGGAGTGATCGAAGTGAATTTAAGTGAGGGGTGAACACAGAAGATAGAGTTGAGTGAAGGCAGAAGTTCACAATGCAGTGGGGAGACAGATACTCCTGCAGTGAGCTCAATCAGTGTTAAAGGTACTGGGGGAGGTTGAGCAACATTGAGTGAGGGAGAAATGAGAGTGTTGGATAGAAGAGCAAGATGGAGTTATTCATTTGTGTTCACCAATTTAAACTTAAAAAATTATTGGATGTATAGGAACATTTGGATAAATTATTTTTTTCTCTTTCAACATTTCATTTATTTTATTTACAGTTTAACATGAGGAATTACTATGAATCAAAGCATAAGCACACAAACATATATGCAATCCAAAATAGAGGAATAGCATTAGATATGAAGCAAAAAGTCACGTTCATTCACACACACAGTGGACTCAGATCTGGTCAACCTGGTTGTTCCCAGGCAGGTTTGTAAAGATGATAAAGTGTGACTGGAGAATAAGATTTCTGCCAGAGCACTCTTAGTGAAGACATTTTCTTCCTAGTACACAGCGTGTGACCTCAGATAATGATTAAGGATAGCTTATGACCTACTAACAAGAAGAGCATTGAGCCCTTGTGAGAATGTAGGCTTCACAAGAACACGCAGCTGCTTTCTCAGACATGCTTGTTAGGGTTTGTAACCATGACTGAGAACTACAACCAAGACCATGCTGAGCAAAGAAAAAGTTTTAGGGCAAAGAACTGCCAGGAGTATCCTCAGAGGGAGAGGTGCTCTGGGCTCAGGTGTAGGGCTGGGGTTTTATAGGGAACTTGTACAAAGGGAGGTGGGAGATAAGTTGGAGAAGCCAAACAAAGGGATGTGGGATGTGGGCTGGAGCAGCTGGAGAAGATACTTGATACCAGGAGGCACAGGATGTCTGCCTGATTTATAACTAGGGACAGTTGCGGAAACAGTGAGGCACAGAAAGTCTCTCAGGCCTGATTTGTGGGAATGATGAGGCTCCCCATAAGCACAGCACCTCTGGGTTTTTGCTTTCTGATGCCAAGAAAGAGTGGGGGAGACACCTCAGACCAGTGTGGATTCAGGACTCTCACAATGTTTATCTAATGTATCTTGCTAAATATGTTTCAGAGAAACCTTAGTTCTATGAACACATGCACGTGCTCTACAATAGGCTGTTATAATCCTTATCAGTAAAGAAACCACACCTGGTTAGTCTGTGCACACTTTGTGGAGGAAGAGACCCCATGTCCTTTGTTCCTTTCATTTGCATACCCCAACATGTAACCTTGGTTATCCAGACTACTGTGACCAAATTAGATATTTGGTCATCACACTAAGCATCAGTGTGTGAGCATGCAAACTAAATATTTCAGAATGGTCTGGTTTTGAAAAGATTTCTGTGTATCAAGGTAGTTGTAAAAGATTGGCTGCAGAATAAAATCAACTATTAGGCTTAAAGCTCCCTGTCACTGTTCCACTCCCAAATATCTGCAATGGTCAAGATTGTGTCAATATTTAAGGTGGGGTCAAGAACTCTATATAGGTTTCCTAAATGTGTGACAGGAACCCAGTTAGTTGAACCATCACCATTGCTTTCCAGGGTCTGCAGTAACAGGAAACTGGAGTATGGTTCTGGATGAAGATATAAACTTATGCACTGTAATGTAGGATTCAGGCATGTAACTACTAGATCTGCTGGCTCCTCTTATCCATATTTTTAAAATACATATAATATATGAAGAGTAATTTTATTTACTTTTATCTGTGGATTTAAGATTTTTTAAAAGAATTATTTATTTATTTGAAAGTCAGAGTTACACAGAGAAAAAAGAGAGAGAGAGAGAAAGAGAGCAATAGATCTTCTTTCCACTGTTTCATGCCTCAAATGGCCACAATGCTCTGGCTGGAATCAGGAGTCAAGAGTTTCTTTCAGACCCCTCACATGGGTACACAGGCCCAAGCACATGGGCCATCCTCCACTGTATTTCCAGGCATATTATCAGGGAGATGAATTGGAATTGGAGCAGCTAGGTCTTGAACCAGCACCCATAAGAGATGCTGGTGTCACAGGCAGTTTCTTTACCCACTATGCCACAATGCTAGCCCCCTGGCTATAGATTTAAAAGGCATGTAACAATAAAAAAATAATGTTACATGACAATATTTTGAATGACTGTTGAGATGACATTAAATTGGAAATATTCTGTTCCCCATTTAGCAGATAGACTGGATTAAGAGACAAGGAGATGGGACTGGCACTATGGTATGGGAAGCTAGTCCTCCTCCTGTGGTACTCATATGGGCACTGGTTGGTGTCCTGGTTGCTCTACTTCTAATCCAGCTCCCTGATAATGGCCTGTAAAAGCAGTGGAAGATGGCTCAGATGCATGGGCCTCTGCACTCACATGGGAGACCCAGAGGAGATCCTGGCTTCTGGCTTGGGATTGGCCCAGCTCTGGCCATTGTGGCCATTTGGGAAATGGACTAGATGATGGAGGAGCTCCCTCTCTCTTCTCTGTCTAAAACTCTGCCTCTCAAATAAGTAAATAATAATAGTAACAGATACAAGGAAAATGATAACTGATGATTGGAAACCCCAGAGAAGAGAGAAGGGAGTCCTCACCACAGAAGAAATCAGGCTAAGATCATCATATTGCAGCAATTCAGGAATCCAAGCCTGTCCAGAAGTGCTTTTTATTTGTGACAGTGAACACAATGGAGATAGAGGTGAAAGAGCTGTACCTGCTGAACCCCAGGTTTTGTATTTAGACTGTTCAATCTGAATAGTGCTGGTCACTGTTTCATCATCCTCTCCACCTTAACACAAACAGACATAAATCCCATTTATTATTTTCTACATAAGGAACACCATATACTTTAGCACTTTGCCTCTTCCAATGTTCAGTCATTTTGTGGAGGAACCTAATGTTCATATCAGAGAATAGTTAACTCATGGTCATAGTTGATATGTCAGAATTAATTCATATTTAACTTCTTCATAATGAGTTAGGAGATGCATTTGAAACTGATAAGGAAATAGTTTTGTATTCTTAAGTTCAAAAATTTATAATCATGTAGAATTTCTCACTTTACTCAGACATCTACAGGCTATTTCACAGCATAGCTGTGACACTCCCATATATTGAAATGACTGACTGTTCAGACTGTGTACATATCCCAGTGATTGTGTGGGAAAGACACATGGAAGGCCAGCACAGGGAAATACTTGAGGGTAATCCCAACCATGGTTTAAATTTTCTATCCGTAGAGCCACCCCTTTGGTACAGTTATGACCTAATGGCCTTGGCTGAGCAAAGATGTCCATATTTGAGGAGTTAGTCACATTCAGGGATATGATTATGGATGTCACCAAGGAAGCTCAGACCCCGCTTGAGACATCTGAGGGAAAGCTGTAGAGGATGTGATTCTGAAGAACATATTTTAAAAGCAGTAAGACATATGGATTCTAATTCAATGAAGAGTTTTTAGGAAAAAAAATGTAGCATTCACTTACCTAACATTTTAACACTCAGGTATTCACCCAAGGGAAGTGAAAATACATATTAAAAAACATTTTCTCAAATCTGCCAGTAGGCAAGGAGACAAGACCAGAGAGTCCTGGATTATATAAAGCAAATGGTCATAAATGAGATTAAAATAAAATCAGAGAGATTTTTTCAGATGCAGAATAGGATTGCAAAATGGGAGACAGATTCAGTTTAAAGTGAACCATGATTCTTCTGAGGTGGAGCAGGACTGAGACTTTTAAAATAAGGAAAGGGAGGGGATGTCCAGCTTTGCATTCTTTGAATACATATAGGATAGAATGAGTGAACTGGTTTGAATTGATGTAGGAACTAGCATGTGATTCAATAGGTTAAGCTGCTCTTCTGACATTGGCATCCCATAGAGGAGTGCAGGTTTGAGTCCTAGCAACTCCTCTTACAGTCTAGATTCTTGCTAGTTTGTCTGAGAAAGCAGTGGATAATGGCCCAAGCATTTCTGTCAACCATATGGAAGACCTGGATGAAGCTCCTGACTCTTGTCTTTCATCAAATTCAGCCATGATTGTGGTGGGCATTGTGTAGTAAGCCAACAGATGAGTGATTTCTGCTGCTTGTCTTTCTCAGTCTCTCTGACTTCCAAATAAAAACTAAATTAAAAATTAAGGAGTGGCCATTTGACATAGTGGTGTGACCACTGCTTGGGATGCCTGCATCCCATGTCAGAAAGCCTGGGAAAAGTCCCAGCTCTGCTTCTGACTCCAGCTTCATGTTGGTGTGCATTCTGAGAGAACGTGATGAGGGTTAAAGGAATTGAGTCCGTGCCACCCTTGTAGAGACCCAGATTGTGTTTCAGGTTTCTGGTTTCAACTTGGTCCTGCCCCAGTTGTGGCATAAAGTTGGGGAGTGAACCAACAGATTTGAGATACACCCCATTTCTACTTTTCAAGTACAAAAATAAAATAATTATTTTTAAATAGCAACAGGGTTTTCAAAACCTTTAAAATAGAAAGATCAAGCTGTTTCCAAACTATCACAAATATATTCCCAAAAAAGAAATGCATTGTGAATGTTATTCTATTTTTTGTGCAGTCTCCACACAAGCATGAGATGCTTAGAAGGGGACAAATTTTACAACTTCGGCCTAATAAGAATTGGGTAAGGTTTAGCTTTCATAGTATTTGTTGCTGTCCCTGCTTTACTAACATGATATGGATATTGTCATCTTACAAATTGGTCATTTTAAGAGTAGTTAATTTTGAAATTATTTCAAACTTACAGAAATACCATGAGTGAGTCCTATTCATTGAGAATGCCCAGTTATTATCCTTTTAGCACTTTTGCCTCTGATCCACCTTAAGCTGGGTCCCTCCAGTGTTCCTTTCTGAGAAAATGTGGGCCCTGTATTATCAGAAGCACGGTGGTTTCATGCTGGGCTCTGCTCAGTCTCCCATCTATGCTATGATGGATGCTATCAACTTGGTATTTAGTGAATTTCTGCCAGATTGATTCACACACAACCTTTTAAGGATTTTTTAAGTGTGTTCTTATGCGAAGGGAAGGAGTGTTGGAGATCCAGTCTCAAGGTTGAGACATTTTCGGCCCGAAAGGGGAAGAATCCACTTCCGCCACTGCACCCGGCCCATGCCGGCCCTTGCTCCCTGCGTCCAGCCTGGTGCTGCAGTGCCGCCTCTTCCTAGTCTCCCTCCTCATCTCTCCCTCCATGTCGCGTGGTCTCCGGGCACCGGGGCTGCAGCAAGGAGTCCCCCAGAGGCCAGTTGGGCAAGGCGGGCAGAGCTAGCAGCATCCTGAAGTTTACATTAAACTTCTCCTAGTGGAACCCATGACTTCTGGTCAGGACGCTAAAGTTGTGGCTGAACTGCAGGCACAGTGAGGTCAAGAGGGCAAGGGCAGCTCTCATCTGATGAATGGTCCTATATCTCAAACCACTTCTCAAACAAGTTCCATCCCAGCTTTGAGTCAGGTACCGACAACTAAGGTTTCTGAGCTAAACCCTAATGCGAAATGTGGGGGACTTATGTTACATTTGGAAGCAAGTAGTGTAGCTGTCGGTTTGAGTGCTGCATGGGAGGAGACAGCTGGGCATGGTGCAGACTGCAGCCTGCAGGGATTGGATGTCAATGGTGATGGTGACAAAGTCATGAAAATGAAGCATTACCAGATTTACCTGAGTCAAAACAGACATGAATGCTTTGGCTCTGGATCATGCAGAATACAAATCTCTACCTGAAAATAGTGAAACAGGAGGAAATGCATCTCAACCAGAAAGCCAGGAAGATTCTCAAGAAGTACTTAAAAAAATTGGAATTCTGTTTATCTAGGGAGACTCTTGCTAGTGCCATCTATCTTACATCACAGATGGATAGTGATCAGTATGCTCTAATTACAATGGTAGCTAACCTTGACCATATCAAGAAACTCAGTACTAGTGTGGATTTGATTGTTGAAGTGCTAAGGTGGATGAGAAGGCAGAAAAAGTAAGGCCAAATCAAAATCATTGCATAGTAATATTGCGAGAAATATCTGAATCTACCCCTGTGGAAGAAGTAGAAGCACTATTTAAAGGAAATAACTTACTGAAATTTATAAACTGTGAATTTGCCCATAATGATAATTGATTTATTACATTTGAAGCAGAAGTTGATGCACAACAGGCTTACAAATACCTGCGAAAAGTCAAAACTTTTCAAGGAAAACCAATTAAAGTGCAGCTAAAAGCAAAGGAAATAGCTATAATCCCATTTTTGCCAAAGAATGGATTTAGGTCTCTCTACATGAACCTTTATACATAGCAGTGTTACACACCATTTATTTACCTCCAGTATACAGTCCCCAACAAGAGTTTCCTCTGTACAGCCTGACTGCTCCCAGACATTGTCATTAATGCATAGCTATTTCAATCCACCCTTGGTAACTATTTCCAAATACTGGATTTATACATGGGTTTACATCTCCAACCTTCAAGCCTGCAGCCTCTCCTCTGACTTCACTCATACAGTATCCTCCCAGAAGCAGGAAAAATTCCTTTGGCTATAAGAAGAAAAGGGAGGAAAAGTTTACAAGCAGCCAAACTCAGTCTCCAACATGACCAAAGCCTCCATCACAATCTTTGAACTGGGGCTGTCCAACTTCCCCCCATTACCTGGAGCTGAGGCAATTTGAAGACAGAGGACTTGTTTGAAAACAGGCTATCTAGATTGATAATAGGATTATCAAAGGAAAGGAGCCCCCATGCAGATGCAAGTAGGAACACTATTCCTGTAGTGGTCCCCAGAGAGCCCTCACTGCTGGCTTCTTGTGCTGTATCAGCAATGTATGAATGATCCCCATCCCTAGCTCATTTACCTGAGGATCCCAAGGTGGCAGAAAAGCAGAGGGAAACCCTCAGTGTGGACAGACTCCCTTCTGTCCTTACTACAACTGTGTGTAAATCAGAGCAGGTGCATGGAGCTGCCACAGAATTGCAAATGCCCAGATTTGTCAGAGAACGAGTAGAGAGCCACCTTCTTCTCCACTGCAACCCTCAAAAGAACAAAAGTCAAATGATGGCAGTTGTAGGAAGGAGGAGAAGAAGCTTTCTGCACCTGTGTGGAAATAGAGGGAGCCCCCTGTCCTCAAGTCCATTCCCAGAGTCCCCAAAGACCAGGGGAAGCAGCCTGGGCACTGGCCCTCACCACCAGCTGTTGGAAAGTGTCTTCACAGAGGACAGAACACTACCCCCAAGTCTCATCAGTAAAAATTCTATGTCTGGGAGGGGTTGCAAAGAGCTGCATTAGCCACAAATGAAACACTTTTCCCACTCAGTATGAGGATGAGTGGCTGGTTGGGCAGTTGCAGTATCTGTGAGCCCCATGGAATGCCTGCAAGTTATTTTTTCTTCTGTGAGTCAGATTCTCCCCCTCTAAAAAACTATTTTTCAGGATTTAATTAATATAAACCTTATTTTTCATTGGTGCTTAACTGGAGGTGATGTGTAAGTCTGATTTTTTAGGATAGAAAATGCATTTATCCCAACAGATTGGTGTTTTCTGTTAAGCCTCTGTGTGGTTCTGAATGCAAGCTATATATAGTGAATTTTTCTAAATTAAGGGAACTATACTACTTTATTTTTTTAAATAATATTGATCTACAAGTGCATATCTCAGATGCCCCAGCAGATGTATGAGGGCTGTCAAGGGTGGCCTTAGCCTCAAGGTGGAAGGGGGTTGGCAGTGTCAGGTCGCTGACACACTGGCATGGGAGCTGTGCTTTCATCTAAACTGTTAACAAATAATTCTAGCATTTAAAAATACATATAAATGTACATATAGGCCTTTTTTTGATCCAGTGGGCAGAAATAATCTGCAGAGAACACCCTAGAGAAACCTGAAAGCTTTGAGTTTTGACATCCTGTCAGCAAGTAGCCAGCTTCTCCCCTCAATTGCAAGTGGTTATTACCTAAAATCAATTCAAAACAAGTGAATAGAACCTAAATGAAAATATACTTTTTTGGCCACTGACATGCTGCCAGTATGTTGTATCATGAAATGGTTTGGGTCCCTGTGAGCTGGCTGCTCTGGCTCTTGGCCTAGTGCATCTGCTCCATGCACATTTCTGTCCATGTTCCCCCAACCCCCAGGCACTCTTTCAGAAGAGTCCTCATCTTAACTCCATGACAATGTCTTCCTGAACCTCTGCATCAGCACATGGATTTAAAAGTTATGTGTGAGAGTAGTGTTTGTAGTTTTATTCCCCTCTTTGGCTGGTGGAGTGTTGCAGTTGATTTCTCCACAATGTTGCAGTGGGTTCATTTCTGAGAGGAGCAGCGTGGTGGGGGCAAGAGGTGCGGAGTCAACACACAGACCCCGGGAGTCGGGTGAGAGCAGGCTTGAGGCGAGCAGCCAGCAGACTTGTTTATTACAGTTGGTACAACAGCTTATATAGCCAAGACCAGCCAATCTGGTCAAGGGGCGGTCTATACCCCAACCAATCACAGCCTGTTGCCAGGCAGTTTCCAGAGCCATCCAATCACAGCCTGTCGCCAGGCAGTTTCAAATCCATCCAATCACAGCCTGTCACCAGGCAGTTTCCAGAGCCATCCAATCACAGCCTGTTGCCAGGCAGGCTCCATTGCCAGGTGGGTTTCAAAGCCATTCCTGACTAACTGACGCTCGCTTGCCAGTGGCCACCTTGGCATGGCCTTCTCATTCTACTACATTTCCCCCTTTTCGTTTATTTTTGAGCAACGGGAGGCATGATTCTTGGCCATACCATTGTTGACCCCATTTCCATGTGGTCTCCGTATGCAGCTGTGCCTGTCTTAGGTTGTCCCCCAGGGGATCTTACCCGTCATTGACTAACCAGCGCTCAAATCGAGAGACCACAGGATTGCTTGCTCAGATAGGGGTAGGAATGAGGAATAATGGTTATCAGGAATGGCATGACCACACACAGGCTGTGGGCCATTGGAGTGGCTGACCAGAGCTAGTGGGGTACACAATGGTAACAGATGTGGCTTTGGGCAGTTTCTCAGGGTAGGATGATAGGGCAGGTGCATCTGCTAACAAGGCGGAGTCTCGGTCTTGTTCAGCTGTTTCTGGTTGGCTGTCAGTTGCAGGCTTGATGTTTCTGGCTGGTATCCAAATGGGCTGTTCTGCATTCTCTGGAAAGACACAAGCATATCCTCGACCCTTGGTTAATAGAAGCCTTTTTACAGGCGTTGGAATCCAGGGCCTGAATTTTGCGTACACTTCAACATTAGCAGCAAACATGCTGATGGCATGGGATCTAGTGGCTGCGCTGAGAGCTTGGGGTGCCCGAGGACTGCCACAAATGTGGGGATCCTCACTGGGTGTAGATGGGATGACATTGCATGAGTTATTGCATAGAGGTCCTCTTAGTTCATCCCACGGGTATGTGGGGGGTAGCTGACTAGGCATTGCTACCTTGTTTGCTACATTGTTTTTTTCACTGTCAGAGCTCTCTCTCCCTAAGTCATTAACCATTGTCTGTGAGACAGGGACCTGGAGTATCAGGCTCCTATCACTCACAGATTCACTATCTTTGATAATCTGCACAGGATTCTGAGAGGGGGGTATCTTTCCCATATCTGAGCGCTTAAGAGCGGCATGGTACGCCAACTCTAGCCAGAGGAAAGACACGTATAGCACTGCTACCGTAACAAAGCAAATTCCTAGCACCTCAGCTGTGGATGGCATTTTGCAGGAGATTTCCCTATGTTAGACAAACAGATAGTGGTGTATCAGATCATACATATGTCCTGTGCTTAGTGGGGGACTTCCTTGATTTGTTAGGTCAAGGCCGTATGCCCACACGGTGTCTCCGGAGCGTCACCTCTCTCGAGTGAGGGAAGATGACTTGGTTCCGAATTCTGGGATGATCAGTCCCTTATGTGAATTCGCCGGGTGAACCAAAAGTAAAAGGAGGAGCCGAGAAGCGACATACGCTTCAGGGCGGTGTGTGCTAACCTGGGGTCACTTAGACCGAGGACAAGGACAAGGAAAGGGGCGTAGGAGGGGGTTCTGTGCTCACCCTCACAGAACCGAACAGAACACCGAGGGGCCTACTTGCCGAAATCCAGGGGGGACCTCGCCGAGTCCGACACACTGTCTCTTTCTCAGTCATGTTGGCGCGCCAGATGTTGCAGTTGAATTCTCTACAATGTTGCAGTGGGTTCGTTTCTGAGAGGAGCAGCGTGGTGGGGGCAAGAGGCGCGGAGTCAACACACAGACCCCGGGAGTCCGGTGAGAGCAGGCTTGAGGCGAGCAGCCTGCAGACTCGTTTATTACAGTTGATACAACAGCTTATATAGCCAAGACCAGCCAATCTGGTCAAGGGGCGGTCTATACCCCAACCAATCACAGCCTGTTGCCAGGCAGTTTCCAGAGCCATCCAATCACAGCCTGTCGCCAGGCAGTTTCAAATCCATCCAATCACAGCCTGTCGCCAGGCAGTTTCCAGAGCCATCCAATCACAGCCTGTCGCCAGGCAGTTTCAAAGCCATTCCTGACTAACTGACGCTCGCTTGCCAGTGGCCACCTTGGCATGGCCTTCTCATTCCACTACAGTGGAGGACAAAAATTGTTGCTCTTTTTACCTCCAAGATGAGGGTCTCATTGATTCACTTCTAGAAGTGTTGTACTTCTGAACAAGGAATCACTAAAGTTATCAAGTTTATAATAAATTTAAATATCAATTATTTTGTCTTAAAATGCCTAAAATTATTCTCTTTATTTATTTGACAGATAGAGTTATATAGTGAAAGAGAGAGACAGAGAGAAATGTCTTCCTTCCATTGGTTCATCCCCCAAATGGCCACCATGACCAGAGCTATGCCGACCTGAAGCCAGGAGCCTGGTGCCTCCTCCTGGTCTCCAATGTGGGTGCAGGGGCCCAAGTACGTGGGCCATCTTCCACTGCCTTCCTGGGCCACAGCAGAGAGCTGGACTGGAAGAGGAGCAACTGGGACTAGAACCCGGCACCCATATGGGGTGCCAGCACTGCAGGTGGAGGATTAACCAAGTGAGCCACGGTGCTGGCCCCCAACATTTTTCTTTAATTATTCTAAGCAGCAGACATTAAAATATTTCCTGCTACATGTAACCATACAGTTTATTCCATAAAATGTTATATTAACAAGACTGAGGTTTTTTTAAAAAAAATTATTTTCATCCAATATTTAAAGGCTTGAATTGCATTTAAACTTGAAAATGACTTTGCTTTAACTTTTGTATAAGACAGCTAAGAGTTCATGGAGACACCCCAGGTTGACATGAGTGGATCATAATTACTCAGTTACTGTGTGTGTATTTTGTCACTAGTTTTACTGAGTAAGCATACCATAGTACAAGAACTAGCAGCAGTTTTTGTAATATACCTTAAGGATCTTAAACAGGTGATCTTTTTTCTGATTGTTGAAAAATCCTGTAAATGCAAATAGTTGGTACTGTATTAGATATGTGCACTTTGGGAGTGTGCTTTGCTTGTACAGTTGTAAATAATCTGAACATATTAAAAAAAGGTTCCCTACAGAGAAAATCTGATAAAATTATTGATATATTATAAATGTTGATGTTGAGCTGGATGTAGACATACTTAATGCTGTGGTTTGAATAATATTTTAATTTGTTGAGTTTTTTTTCCCCCTCTCATACTGGTGTGTTGAACTGGCTTTGCCTATTTGCTGCAAAAGGGAAAAGGAAAGTTTTATTAAAAGCTGTGAGATGTTTTTATACTCTTTCAAAATATGGAAATGCATATTATTCATATTTAATGTGAAAGAGTTCTGAAGACAACGTAGTAAGCAGGAACTGGTAGGATCTTTAAGTCAAAATGGAAAATGATCTACTAATTTGAATCATATATTACTAAGTGTGATTTACCCTACCAGAGAAAACCTGCCTGGTGTCTCTCATTGTTTTCTTCAGAGAAGTAGTCATTATTCAAAGATGAAGAAATACACATATTGCTAATAAGTTTCAAATGCCTGATTAAGGAATGGGAGAATTAATTTCTTGGTAGCTGTCAGACTGCTGGACCAAAAACTCAGAAATAATTGACCTCTTCAAACCAAACCAAGAGATGCTGTAAACACTCAAAGAATAAGTCCTGAGATCTGGGGCCCTTTGTGTCATTTCTTAGTAGCAGATGCCAGGGTGTGCTCAGCCATCCCTGTCCCCAAACACCAGTGGGTCTGTGACAGTAAGTCCTCTCTGAAACATGTGATATTTGCAGCATGATGTGTGTGATTAGAGCCAACTGTGGTTGGTTGGTTGCAAACTAAAAGGCTAGAGCTCAAGAGCAGCATGCAGGAGAGCAGTGGGCATGTGGAGTGGTGTCATCACAGAGAATGGGCTGTGCTTGTGGGTTCTGCTGCCATCTGGAAGAGGTCAGTACACTGTAATTATCACTTAGCCAGTGACAGTCTGTTGCATCCAGAGCCGAAACCTTGCTCAGATGGGATTTTTATAGTAAAGGTGATATGCCAAATAACTTTAAAAAAAAAGATATATTTATTCAAAAGTCAGAGTAACACAGAGAGAGGAGAGGCAGAGAGAGGTCTTTCATCTAATGGTTCACTCCCTAATTGGCCATAATGGCCAGAGCTGTGCCAATTGGAAGCCAAGAGCCAGGAGCTGAATCAAAAGTGGTGCAGCCTGGTCTTGAAGTGGCGCACATAAGTGATGCTGGCACTTCAGGCCAGGGCATTAACCCACTGCCTGATATTAAAATAGTGCACTCAGAGAATTTCATCATGACAGCCTCCATTTTGGACTACACCTTCAACACTGTAAGTTTCTACAGCACCAGCAGCAGTGTGGGCCATTAAGGATTCTTGCTGGAAGAGATAAGAGGAAACTTTCAGCATCAGTGATTCATGCATTAGCAAGACAGAATTTCTGCAAATAATTTAAATCCATAACCATCAGCTTTGTTCAAAACTTTGTTTTCCATAACTGTGAAAGTGAAATTAAGGGAGATATTTGAGACAGAATTCTTAAAGATACGTGAAAGAAGGTTACTGAGTGGTACCTAACTTGGCAAACCTGCAGCAGCAGGTTTTATATAAGGAACAGATCACCCATAAACAGCTTGCTCACACCATCAGAGTGCCCAATCTTGTCTTCCTTCTCATCAGCTTCACCTCCACTATTATCAATTTTATTCCTGTTTTAGAATTTAGGCTCTCTTTAGTTCAATTTGAAGGTATAATCAGAGGATATCACTACTCTCAATCTAGGTAATACTAGCAAGCAAAAACACAGTGTCTTCAGTGTCAAACACCTTTCAGTATTATGCCAAACTCATTAAAGAACATGATACTGGCATTTTTACAATGATGAAATAATAAAAATCATTAGAGCAATTTATCAGGTTTATAGTGCACACAAAAAGAAAGTGCTGTCAGTGTGTCAAATGTAGAGCACAGTGTGCAAATTGTTGAATATTGTCAGTGAGAAGTGAAAAAATTAAGACAAATCATGCTGGGTAAAAGTATATGGGAACAAGATTTCAGCAGGCAATGTTAAGCAGAGAAGCACCACATGGAAGTATGGAATCATTGTTTATTTGTTGGATGCCCTATTCAGTGTTCACAGCTGGGTGGTAGAAATACACTTGGAGATGCAGAGGTCCCTGATCCTCTTCATGATGAGTCTTATCCAATCAAGAAAGTATTCTTAGTCATTCTCACATGGAAGCAAGTGTCTTTTTGCCTTTGTCTCAGCTGTGGGCTCTTTCAGTTATGCTTCTGCCAGTGCTGGACTTAAGTATCCTGCAAGTGAAGCAGATTTTCTTTCCCAGAAGAGCAGCTGGGGACAACAGTGGGGAATCAGATGTCAATGATTGTGAAAATGTAATTGACCCTACAGAGCCCTCTAGTGGTGAACAGTCACACTCAAATGATTCATGACCCATTATTATAGCCCAATGAGGACCCCAGCAACACTCAGACCTCCTAGAGTTAATTAAAGCAAAGATGTTCTTCAGTTAGCACACCTTCTCTCACTTATTATTGAGAGAGGCACTTGAGGACTTAATCTAGGAGAGCTACTTTGTCAGATGCTTTGACCCTCAAGAGGAGAGTATTTGCACACAGTAATCATAAGCCTCTCTCCCTGGTCCATGTCCCTAGATGCAATGTGCAAGCTTCATGACACAGAAAAATTAACAAAAAGGAAGAAAGAAAAAGAAAGAAACAAAGAAAAAGAAATAGAAAGAAAGAAAAAGAGAGAAGAAAGAAAAAGAAAAGAAGGAAGAAAGGAAGGAAGGAACAAGGGAAGGAGAGAAGGAGGGAAGGAAGGAAGGAAAATTGTGTTGTGGTACAACTCATGGGTTTACTGTAAATTTAGATAAAGTGAGAAGCGGTGCGTGCCATAGTCATTAAGCCTCTGCCTGTGGCACTGGTATCCCATACAGGTGCCAGTTCATGTCTCAGCTGCTCCATTTCCAATCCAGCTCTGTGATAATGACCTGGGAAAGCAGAGGATGGTGGCCCAAGTGCTTGGACCCCTGCACCTATGTGAGAGACCCAGAAAAATCTCTGGCTCCTGGCTTTGGATTGGCCCAACTCTGACCATTGTGGCCATTTGGGAGTGAACCAGGAAGACTTCTCTGTCTCTCTCCTGACTGTCAAATAAGTAAGTAAAAATTTAAAAAAATAGATAAGGTGAAATTTATATGTGTAATTTCTGTTCTATAAAGTAAATCAGAAATTGGAGACTAAGTATATTGGTTTTCCAATGTTCTATAAATCAAAAATTTTCCTCTTGTAGATTCATCCAGTAAAATTTACTTTCTCAGAGAGGAACACATTTAACAAGAGCCTTCAAAGAATTTCCTATGATGATCCAAATTTACTGTTGTCAGAAAAAAAAATTGTGAATTTTAGGAAGACCTATTAGAATAAATCAGATATGCCTTCTATTCACATGACTTTGTGAGATTAAGAGAGAGTGCTTTGTTTCAACCTTTTTTTTACAGGCAGAGTTAGTTAGAGAGACAGAGAGAAAGGTCTTCCTTCCATTGGTTCACCCCCTAAATGGCCACTATGGCCAGTGTTGCACCGATCCGAAGCCAGGAGCCAGTTGCTTCCTCCTGGTCTCCCATGCGGGTGCAGGGCCCAAGAACTTGGGCCATCCTCCACTGCCTTCCTGGGCCACAGCAGAGAGCTGGACTGGAAGAGGAGCAACCGGGACAGAACCGGCACCCCAACCAGAACTAGAATGCAGAGTGCCAGGGCCGCAGGTGGAGGATTAGCCTAGTGAGCTGTGGTGCCAGCCTGTTTCAACCATTTTCTACTAGGCTGATGAATATTGTCACTTGAAATATTTTTATTTAAAACTAAATTCTAATTACCAATAATTAATCATTCAAATTAGTACATGATAATATACATTGGTTGGCGCCACAGCTCAATAGGCTAATCTTCCGCCTGTGGAGCTGGCACACTGGGTTCTAGTCCTAGATGGGGCACCAGATTCTGTCCCAGTCACTCCTCTTCCTGTCCAGCTCTCTACTGTGGCCTGGGAGTGCAGTGGAGAATGGCCCAATTCCTGGGGCCCTGCACCCACATGGGAGACCAGGAGAAGCACCTTGCTCCTGGCTTCAGATCAGCGAGGTGTGTGGGCTACAGTGCACCGGCCACAGCAGCCATTGGAGGGTGAACCAATGGAGAAGGAAGACCTTTCTCTCTGTCTCTCTCTCCCAATGTCCACTCTGCCTGTCAAAAAATATATACATTAATTATTTTTCTTTTAGTACATCATAGTGACAAAAGTGCAGTAGTAGCACATTTATAGTCTGTTCTGGAGTCCTTATTAAAATATTTATTTGTTTTTTTCTTGAATCTGTTCTGCTTTCTTAGTTTCTTTTTTAAAAATTATTGATTTACTTATCTGAAAGTCAGACTTTCCAGAAGAGAGGGAGGGAGAAGGGGAGAGAGGGAGACAGGGAGAGTATAAAGCACTGTGTGAAGATTACTTTTACAGTTAATTCTCATATTACAACACATTAATGACAGAGGTCCTACATGGGGAGCAAGTGCACAGTGACTCCTGTTGTTGATTTAACAATTGACACTCTCATTTATGATGTCAGTGATCACCCGAGGCTCTTGTCATGAGCTGCCAAAGCTATGGAAGTCTCTTGAGTTCACAAACTCTGACCTTATTTAGACAAGGCCAAAATCAAACTGGAAGTTCTCTCCTCCCTTCAGAGAAAGGTACCTCCTTCTTTGATGGTCCCTTCTTTCCACCAGGATCTCACTCACAGAGATCTTTCATTTAGGTCATTTTTTGCCGGTGTCTTGGCTTCCCATGCCTGAGAAACTCTCATGGGCTTTTTAGCAAGATCTGAATGCCTTAAGGGCTGATTCTGAGGCCAGAGCGCTGTTTAGGGCATTTGTAATTCTATGAGTCTGCTGTGTATCCTACTTCCCATGTTGGATCATTCTCTGCTTTTTAATTCTATCAATTATTATTATCAGGCAATGATATTATTTATGTAATCTCTTTGACACTTAATCCTATCTTTATGATCAATTATGAACTTAAACTGATCACTTTGACTAGTAAGATGGCATTGGTACCTGCCAACTTAATGGGATTTGGAGTCCCATGATCCATAGCAAGAGAACAAGTTTTTCAAATGTTGTTTAGTTAAAAGCATATCCATGGGGTTTTGTATATTTTTTCTTATTTAATCTTTGAAGTACACCTCTACTTATGGATTGAATTCCTGATTCCGTGCGAGGAGAAATGTAGGTCAAAGTTTTAGTAATATAACAAAATTGCCTTGCAAAATATAACATGGCAAGAATTTGCATTCATATGTACTTCTTTTCAAAGCTCAGAATCCTAAACATGTACATCTTTAGTGGTACGTATCAGATGCAAATTTTATCTGGAGTATCACCTTATAGCTTATTCACACTATTGTTCTATATGACACATTTATAGTACTGCAAGGGGATTCCCCCTCTATTGGACCCACTTCCAATAACACCAACCTCTTATTCATATTTTCCAGTTCACTGTAGTTATTCATTTAATCATACATTAAAAAAGACTCTAAATTCTCATTCACCACATCTTCTGGTTAAGGATGTAAGCTTGGTAACTCCAAACATTTGCAGATCCTGTGGCTGCTTCTGACAGAGTGTTGGACCTCTCAGTTGCAGAGATGCCCACTTGCTCGGGAGGACGCCCAAAGATCCAGACTCCAGACCAGTTGATGCAAAAAGCACGAGGTTTTTATTGTACGTTTGCGCAAACGGGCCCCCACCTCAGGCAGTGAGGAGCCCTGAGCGGCAGTTTCACACAGGTTATATAGGCAACGAATTAGCATATTCCTAATGCGCATGCGTAGGATTGGTCAGTTCAGAGGGACCATTAGCATATGGGAGAACGCTGGCGAAGAATGCTGGTGGAGAGTGCTGGTGGAAAATGCAGAGGTGGCACAGGATTGGCTGGTTCAGAGGGACAATTAGCATACCGGAGAATGCTGAGGGAGAGTGCTGAGGTGTTACAGGATTGGCCGGTCGCAGTGACATCATAAGTGCGCGCCTAGAGACTCTCCGAAGGGGAGGGGCAGCTCTGCTCTGGGCGTGCCCAGAGGTTTCCCGGAGGGGAGGGGCAGTTCTGCTTTGTGCGCCTAGAGATCCTCTGAAGGGGATTGACTTTTCCTTCCCTGAGAACGTCCTGCCCGCTGGACTCTGGGGAACATCTAACCTCTTAAGAAGCCCCTGATATTTGCCCAGGCCTAGTTTCTTGTCCCTCCCCCCCATAAGGGTCCTTCATTCCCCCCTTTTCTTTTTGCACAGATTTTAATCCTAAAATCTATTGGATCTCAGAGGTCTGTGAAGCTTGACACTGGTACTGTTGGGTCAGCACCAGGGTTTGGACAAGGGAAAGCCTCTCGCGGATAAACTGGAGCAACCTGTTAAGAATACATGGGCCAAAAGTTAAAAGAAGGAATAGGATGAGTAGGGGGCCCATTATGGTTGATACTAGGGTAGTTAACCATGGGGATTTAGTAAACCATCCTTTATACCAGCTGTAATGGGCCTCTCTATCCCTTTGTCTCTTGTCAAGCCTCTCCCTGAGCTTTGACATAGAGTCCCTGATTACCCCAGATTGGTTTACATAGAAGCAGCATTCCTCTCCTAGGGCAGCACACAATCCTCCCTCCTTAAGAAAAAGTAGATCTAAACCTTGTCGGTTTTGTAGTGCGACTTCGGCAAAGGAATCTAAGGATTGCTCTAACCTTGTAATGGATTGCTGGAGTGCTCTTATATCCTCATCTACCGCAGCCCGGAGCTCAGAATAAAGTTGGGAGCCCCGTGCTAAAGCTGTCGCACCAGTGCCTACCCCAGCCGCTACCCCCAATCCCAGTAGGACAGCCAGGGTTATCGAGGTGGGCTCTTGCCGGAAGCGAGTGAGCCGTCCATCATACCAATCAAGCAGAGTGTCAGCTGGATGGTAATACACTCTGGGCATTACTCTTACCAAAACGCAGAAGTCATTGGTATTATTTAGGACTTCTGCAGACACGCAGGAGGTGAGGCCTTTATTGCATGCCCACCAAGTGCCTGCCTCTGGGCCGCCTCATATAGTAACATTGTGGGTGACATTGCACAAGTGTCGGTGGGACAAGGGAGGATTTCCTACACAAGTACCTTGTCCCAACACCTCTGTAAGAGTGAGACGCAGCTGAAGGGGCAAGACGCAATTATTTGCCTCTATAGTGCCATTCCAGGTCCTGGGGACCGCGAGGCCCTCGTAATAGGGTGGACCTGGGGCTAGGCATAGCCAGCAGGACTCGGTCAGCTCTGGATTGGTCTGGTTGAGGGCCAGAAAGGCCCCTGTCAAAAGGTTAAACAGCCGCTGTCCGGTTGTACGGGGGCTTGAAGTGTTTGGAGTTAAACTTGCCAAGCTGGGCGAAAGGGTGGCTGGTGGGAGGGGTGGCCTGGGGAGAGCCTGCCTCACTGGAGGGAGGGACCTCTGTTCTTGCTGGACTGGGTTGGGTCCCACTGACTGGGGACTGGGAGCCATACACGCCCCAATAGTTAAGACTATTTCCAGGGATTTTTGTCAAATTATCCTGGTCAGGTACATCCCAGGTATCTAACCCAGTAACCAGTTGACATACGTCCGGGTATAAGGTGGGCCACCACGCCCCGGGGGTATGTAACCCACTAACAGACCAGGCCACCCATCCTGTGGAGGAAATTACTTCCCACGTTAACAATTGTGGAGCATGGGGATTGGGAAAACAATGGGGAAAGGCCAGGAACATCACAAATATTAAACAGTTTTTGAAAGTCTTAGCTTGAGTGGGTTCTGAGTGCGCTGGAGCTTCCATTTGGCTGTCTATCTGAATCCTTGGGGCCCTGGGGGGGTGGTGCTCGCTTCACGTGTGAGGCGTGGACCCAAGCAGCGATTCCGTCGACCTTGAGAGCGGTGGGAGTTGTCAACAGCACAGTGAAGGGGCCTTTCCACCGGGGCTCTAGAGTCTTAGATTGGTGCCTTCGGACATACACAGCGTCACCGATTTGGAAAGGATGTGGGATGGTTGTCGTCTTGGGTTGGTAGGCTGCTGCGAGAGGTTTCCAGACCTGGTTCTGGATGATCTGGAGCGCTCTCAACCGGGCCTGTAATTTAGGGGCATCGGCAACGGAGTCACTGGCAAGGTCAAGCAAGCCTGCTACTGGTGGGGGCCCTCCATAAAGGATTTCGTATGGCGTCAGCCCGCAATGAGAGGGCGTGTTTCGGACCCGGAACAACACCATAGGGGGGAGTTGGACCCAGTCTTTAACGCCAGTCTCCAACGCTAATTTGGTCAAGGTCTCTTTAATTGTTCTGTTCATTCTTTCTACCTGTCCTGAACTTTGGGGTCTATAGGCACAGTGCAATTTCCAATTTATGCCTAATGCTTTGGCCACCAACTGACTTACCTGGGAGACAAACGCTGGGCCGTTGTCGGACCCGATTACCTTAGGCAAGCCGAACTGGGGGAAGATCTCCTCTATGATCTTCTTGACGACCACCCGGGCGGTTTCCCGTTTTGTGGGGAATGCCTCAGTCCATCCGGAGAAAGTGTCTACAAAAACTTTTAGGCAGTCCTGCTCTGTTTCGGCAGCAAGGAGGAGGTCGTCCACATACTGCAGGAGGACCAGGTCCGGATGGTTGACTCGGAAGCCGGCCAAATCTAGGTGCAGAGCTTCGTCAAACAAGGTAGGCGAGTTTTTAAATCCTTGGGGCAAACTTGTCCAGGTGAGTTGTCCTGAAAACCCGGTCTCTGGGTCTTTCCACTCAAAAGCAAAGATGGATTGGCTCTGAGGGCTCAGTCTTAAACAAAAGAATGCATCTTTTAGATCTAACACAGTGTACCATATGTGGGTCGGAGGCAAGGTACTTAGCAGATTGTAGGGGTTGGGCACTGTGGGATGCATATCCTCCGTTCTCCTGTTAACCTCCCGCAAGTCCTGTACCGGGCGGTAGTCACCCGTACCGGGCTTCTTTACTGGTAGTAGGGGGGTGTTCCAAGGTGAACGACAAGGTTTTAAAATGCCTAGGTGTAACAGTCTCTGGATATGTGGCCGGATACCTTCCTTAGCTTCCTTGCCCATCGGATATTGACGAACTGACACGGGAATGGCCGTGGGCTTCAGATCTATGATCAAGGGAGGCCGGTTGATGGTCATCCCTATTCCCGCAGTCTCTGCCCAGGCCTGAGGAAAATCTGCAAGCCACTTGGGGTCCAGGGGAGCCATGGTGGACGAGGGCCTCTCGAATAATCGGTGTTCATCCTCCAAGCGTAGTGTTAATACCTGGAGGGGCCGCCCTCCTGAGTCTGTGATGGTAGCTCCTTTCTTATGGAAGTGAATTTGGGCTCCTACCTTCGAGAGTAGGTCCCTGCCCAGGAGGGGGTAGGGGCAGTCTGGCACTAGTAAGAACGAGTGTGTCACAAGTCCTGTACTCAACTGGACCTCTCAATTGGTTGTCCAGCGATATAACTTCCCTCCAGTTGCCCCCTGAACCCAGGAAGTCTTGGAGCTTAGAGGCCCTTTTTCTGAAGTCAGTACCGAGTGCTGGGCTCCCATGTCAATCAGGAAGGTTACCGGTCTGCCCCCCACTTCAAGGGTTATCCTGGACTCGGGGGGGGGGGCTCCTGGCCCTGACTCACCTAATCATCTTCTTCCAGGGACAGGATTGGAACTGGTCTCTTCTTTGGTCCCTGTGGTTTCTTCGGGCAGTCTTTGACCCAGTGTCCTCTTTCTTTACAATAGGCACATCGATCTCTTTCCACCCGAGGCTTTCGCTTGTCTCCCAAGTCCCTATTCTGTCCTGGTCTACTCCTTCCTGTATCCTGCACTACGGTGCCAAAATTCTACTAAGCTCTCGATTACGTCTTTTGTCTCTTTTGTCTTCCCTTTCCTCCTGCTCCTTGCGGATCCTTTCCTCCTTCTCCTCTCGGGTCTCCCTTTTGTTGTAAATCTTTTCTGCCTCCTTCATTAAATCTTGTATAGTATACCCCTGAAGCCCCTCTAGCCGCTGCAATTTATTGCGGATGTCCGACGCTGACTGTCCTATAAAGGACATGATTACATCTCCCTGCCGGTCCTCTGCCAGGGGGTCAAACGGGGTGTACATACAGTAGGCTTCCATTAATCTTTCTAGGAAGCCTGCCGGCGTTTCCTCAGCCCCCTGCACTACTGCACGTACCTTGGCCAAATTGGTGGGGCGCTTTCCAGCCCCTCTGAGACCCGCAAGGAGAATCTGGCGGTAAAGACGAAGTCGCTCCCTACCAGCAACGGTGGTGTAGTCCCAATCAGGATGGGTTAAGGGAAACACCTCTTCGATTTCGTTTGGCAGTAGGGTCGGTCGGCCATCTGCTCCAGGGATGTTTTTCCGTGCCTCAAGGTAGACACGCTGCTTTTCCTCAGTAGTGAGGAGGGTCTGCAGAAGCTGCTGACAATCAGCCCAGTCAGAGCCTGGGGGTCCTGAGAGAAAGAGGGGTTATGGGTTTTCCAATTGTAAAGATTGGAAGCGGAAAATGGCCAGTACTGCATCTGGCCAGCCACCGAACGAAGAGGAAAGGTCTGTGAAGTCCAGACGCTTCCCGAGCCCCCTGCCTGCCCCTGACGGAGGCGCAGGCAGCTGGAGGGTGGGGAAGGCGCTGAGACTTCTTCCCCTGCCCTCGTGGAATCAGGGGATGGTGCAGAAGGTTGCACATCCCGCTCTGGTTGTTGTGGGGGTTCCTGCGGGGGAGCAGGCTGGCCGGGAAGATAGGGTGGGGGAGAGTCAAAGAGCAGAAGGTCCTGATCAGCCGAAAGAACCAGTGGCTTGTCAGGTTTTGGATCTCGAATCTCCTTCAGAGGGTATAGGGAGGAGGTTGGCACAACTGGGACGGGAGGAGGGGGTATCGGGGAGGAAGGTCCCAAGGGGGAAGTTATTAAAGGAGTTAGGGATGGCTGAGGAAGGGGTAATGGGGTCCGTATGGGCTCCATCGGGAAGGAGAAGGGTTTTATCCAGGGAGGGGGGTTATGTGAAAGATCCTCCCACGTGGTAATGTAGGGCACCTGATCAGGGTGTCCATTGGATCCTGGCTGAAAGACTCGCGCCTTAATCTGTAAAATAATATCAAGGTTAAAAGTGCTGTTCCTTGGCCAGCCGACCTCGAAGGCCGGCCACTCTGAGGAACAGAATTTTTCCCATCGTTTCCTTTTAACCTCCACTGAGAGGTGGTGCGCGCATTCTCGAACATCCTTCCAGTGATCTAGAGTGAGACTTAAAGGGGTGGTTATTTGTTGACCCATGGGTGCAAAGATTTCAGCCCAAACAAAAAGAACAGCCAATACACAGACACATACAGTAAACAAGACAAACCGCGCGGCACCAGCTCTAGGACAAATCGACAATGCTACCTCAGATGGGAGTGGCCGCTTGGCCAGGCTTTTCCCGGGAAGGAGGGAGACTTGGTCCCTGGCCTTCCTCCAGACCATTCCAGGCACGTCAAACCAAGCAAAAAGAATAGCCAACAAAACCGCACGGCAACAGACCTACAACAAATCAAACGCTATTGCGTTATTTTTGGGAGCGGCTGCCTGACCAGCCCTCCCCGGGAAGGAGGGAGACTTGGTCTCCGACCCACCTCCAGACCACCCCGGGAGCGTCTTCTGGGGGAACGGACCGAGGGTTTCCCCTACTGGTCTCACAAACCGGAGCGTCCTCCGGGGAACGGACCAGGGTTGCTGGGCACGCCTGCCTCCCCCACTGGTCTCACAGAGTCAGGTACTGGCCAGTCAGAACACTCAAGACGAAGAACAACAAACAGAAAACACTTAATCGTACCTCCAACTGGTCCCCAGGGAATGGGTCTGAGGGCGACCTAAAATCCCCGTACGGGCCACCAAAATGTTGGACCTCTCAGTTGCAGAGATGCCCACTTGCTCGGGAGGACGCCCAAAGATCCAGACTCCAGACCAGTTGATGCAAAAAGCACGAGGTTTTTATTGAACGTTTGCGCAAACGGGCCCCCACCTCAGGCAGTGAGGAGCCCTGAGCGGCAGTTTCACACAGGTTATATAGGCAACGAATTAGCATATTCCTAATGCGCATGCGTAGGATTGGTCAGTTCAGAGGGACCATTAGCATATGGGAGAACACTGGCGAAGAATGCTGGTGGAGAGTGCTGGTGGAAAATGCAGAGGTGGCACAGGATTGGCTGGTTCAGAGGGACAATTAGCATACCGGAGAATGCTGAGGGAGAGTGCTGAGGTGTTACAGGATTGGCCGGTCGCAGTGACATCATAAGTGCGCGCCTAGAGACTCTCCGAAGGGGAGGGGCAGCTCTGCTCTGGGCGCGCCCAGAGGTTTCCCGGAGGGGAGGGGCAGTTCTGCTCTGTGCGCCTAGAGATCCTCTGAAGGGGATTGACTTTTCCTTCCCAGAGAACGTCCTGCCCGCTGGACTCTGGGGAACATCTAACCTCTTAAGAAGCCCCTGATATTTGCCCAGGCCTAGTTTCTTGTCCCTCCCCCCATAAGGGTCCTTCAAGAGCATATGACTAGTGTATTTATACTGGTATAACTAAACTCATCTTTACAAAATCACTTAATATGTGTATCTTTCTATATCTAAAAGTTACACAATTTTTGACCATGAATACTTTATATAATCATGCATGGATTGAGTATTTTCACATATTCAGATCACCATTCCCTGTTCATGTGGAATGGATAATATTACATAATGTCTCTACTGATGCCATAAGATTTATACATAGGGGCTGGCACTGTGGCATAGTGGGTAAAGCCACTGCCTGCAGTGCCAGCATCCCATATGGGAACCAGTTCAAGTCCTGGCTACTCCACTTCCAATTCATTTCAATAATAATTTTATTTTGCACATTGGAATCGAAGGGTGAACCCAATCACAACTCTCTCCATTCATCTTCTCTTCCAGTTATGATCATAAGTACATCTATATATTTCCAAGATCAAAGAAAATTAATTTTTCTCCAGTAAGGTGATTACTTAATTATTCTTAAGCTTATTTTCAGTTTTCTCTTATTTTTAATTCAACTTTCTGCAAACTCTTTGAGGTATGCTTTTTATGTTGGTTGCTAAATCTCATGGGCCTGGCACTGTGGCAAAGTGGATAAAGCCGCTGCCTGCAGTGCTGGAATCCTATGTAGATGCTTGTTGAAGTCCTGCCTGCTTCACTTCCCATACAGCTTTCTGCTATGGCCTTGGAAAGCAGTGGAAGATGATCCTAGTCCTTGAGACGCTGCAATCACATGAGAGGCCCAGAAGAAGCTCTGGATCCTGGCTTCAGATTATCTCATCTCTGGCTGTTTGTAGCCATTTGGGGAGTGAACCAGTGGATGGAAGACCTCTCTCACACTCTCTCTCTGTCTCTCTCTGTCTCTCTCTCTCCTTCCGCCTCTCTGTAAATCTGCCTTTCAAATAAATAAATATTTAAAAAATCCTTCCCTATTCTCATTAGAAAATAGACATGAACTAAATTTAAAAAAAAATGGGGCCGGTGCTGTGGCATAACTGGTAAGCCTGTTGCTGGCAGTGCTGGCATCCATATGGACACTGGTTCAAGTCCCAGCTGCTCCACTTCCAATTCAGCTCTCTCTATGACCTAGGAAAGCAATAGAAGATGGCCCAAGTCCTTGGGCTCCTGCACCTGCTTGGGAAACCTGGAAGAAGCTCCTGGCTCCTGGCTTCAAATCAGTGCAGCTCCAGCTGTTGCAGCCAGATGGGGAGTGAACCAGTGGATAGAAGACCCCCCTCTCTCTCTGCCACTCCTTCTTTCTCTGTGTAACTCTTTCAAATAAATAAATAAATAAATAAATAAATAAATAAATAAATCTTTAAAAATTTTAAAAATAAGGCCGGCGCCACGGCTCACTAGGCTAATCCTCCGCCTTGTGGCGCCGGCACACCGGGTACTAGTCCCAGTCAGGGTGCCAGATTCTGTCCCGGTTGCCCCTCTTCCAGGCCAGCTCTCTGCTGTGGCCAGGGAGTGCAGTGGAGGATGGCCCAAGTGCTTGGGCCCTGCACCCCATGGGAGACCAGGAGAAGCACCTGGCTCTTGCCATCGGATCAGCGCAGTGAGCCGGCTGCAGCGCGCCAGCCATGGCAGCCATTGGAGGGTGAACCAACGGCAAAAAGGAAGACCTTTCTCTCTGTCTCTCTCTCTCTCACTCTCCACTCTCCACTCTGCCTGTCAAAAAAAAATTTTAAATAAAAAACTTAATAGTCTCATGGTTTTCTAAAGTTCTGTGCTTTTCCTTCTCTTTTTTTAAATTAACACGATATCCTCCAGAAGCTAGTATTCTGTTTTGTTTTAAAGGTTTATTTATTTAATAGGCAGTATTACAGAGAGAGGGGAGGAGACAAGGAGAGAGAGAGAGGGAGGAAGTGGGAGAGAGAGAGAGACAGAGAGAGAGAATGAGAATATTCCATCCATTGCTTCACTCACCAATGGCTGCTATGTCCAGGGCTGGGTCAAGCTGAAGCCAGGAGTCAGGATCTTCATGCAATTCTCCCACATGAGTGCACACTCTCAAGTACTTAGGGCATCTTTTGTTGCTTTTCCAGGTATATTAATAAGGAGTGATCAGAAGTAAACCAAGCCAGGACTAGAATCAGTGCCCAAATAGGATGCCAGCACTCCAGGCAGCAGTTTAACCTGCTAAGCCACATGCTACCTCTCCATTTTCCTTCTCTCTTTCCTGAAGATGAGAAAATATGCATTGATCTATTTTCAGTCTTAGTCTATTTTGTATTGTTACAAAACCGGTGTACAATGTGTAATTTATAAAGAAAAAGTGTATCTTGCAGTCATATGAGAAGTCAATGATCAAGAGGCCCCATCAGGAGAGGGCCATATTCCTGTAACTTAACTTGGCAAAAGTCATTACATGGTGAGAGAGTGTAAGAGATAAAACTTATCACCTCAAGGTCCTTTTCAAATTGGTGTCAATCTATTCCTGAGGGTTGAAACTATTGTCTTGGGGATTTTTTTTAAGATTTTGTTTATTTGAGAGGTAGAGCTACAGACAGAGAGAGGGAGAGACAGAGAGAAAGATCTTCCATTTGATGGTTCACTCCTCAAATGGCAACAATGGCTGGAGCTTGGCCAGTCTGAACCTGGGAGCTAGGAGCTTCCTCCAGGTCTCCTATATCAATGTAGGGGTCAAGGCACTTGGGTCATTCTCCACTGCTTTCTCAGGTGGCAGAGAGCTAGATTGGAAGAGGATCAGCCAGAACATGAACTGGTAACATATGGGATGCTAGCACCACAGGCAGAGGCTCAGCCCACAGTGCCACAGCACCAGTCCCAGGTATTAGGTTTCCAATACATCATCTGGGATGATACATGTTAAAGTCAGACCATTTTAAAAATTATATTGCATTTTTATTACTATTCAAATTTATTTGGCCTACAAGTAGAATTTTTTATTGTAGTTATTCTATTTCACAGCTATTGAAATTAAATGTCAGTTTTTATTTTTTTTTAATTTAAGGTAAACAGATTTCACATATTTCATATATACAGATTTAGGAACATAGTGATACTTCCCATCTTATCCTCTCTCCCACCCACACATTCTCACTCATCCTTTCTCTCTAATTCCCTGTCTTATTTTTCCTTAAATATCTATTCATTTTTTATTTGAAAGGCAAAGTTACAAAGACAAAGGAAGGAAGAGACAGAGAAAGATTTTCCATCCACTGGTTTAGTCCCCACATGGCTGCAATGGCTGGAGATGGGCTGGTCCAAAGCCAGGAGCCAGGAGCTTCTTCCAAGTTTCCCATGTGGTTGCAGGGGCTCAAGCCCCTGAGTGATCTGATCTTTCCCAGACACATTAGCAGGGAGCTGGATTGGAAGTGGAGCCTCTGGGACTGAAACTGGGCACAGTTCTCCCCACTACTCCACAGTGTCAGCCCTACTTCCTACACTGATCTACTTTCAGTGGACTTTTTACTCTTAAGATTCACCCTATACTTAGTAAAGAGTACAGCACTGTTGTTCAGCAGTAGAGACAAGGGCTGTAAAAAATCATAAACTCTCAAAATGTCAATTTCACTCTTACACATTCCATTTTTTGCTGCTCTATTAGTTACCACAGATCAAGGAGAACATAAGGTGTTTGTCTTTTTGGGATTGGCTTATTTCACTAAATTTAATGGTTTTCAATTGTATTCATTTTGTTGCAAAACAAAGGATTTCATTATATTTTATAGCTGAGTAGTTGTTTATTATAAATACATATATAAGTATGTATATATATATATACATTTATATATATATATATATATATATATATATATATATATATACATTTTTTATCCAGTCATCAGTTGATGGACATCTAGGTTGAATCCATATCTTAGCTATTGTTAATTGAGCTCAATGAACATGAGGATACAGAAAGCTCCTTCATATGCCTATTTCTTTTTTTAAGATTTAAATATTTGAAAGACAGAGTTACAGAGAGAGGTAGAGGCAGAGAGAGAGGTCTTCTACCTGCTGGTTCACTCCCCAGATGACTGCAATGGCCAGAGCTGCACTGATCTGAAGCCAGAAGCCAGGAGCTTCCTCCAGGTCTCCCATGTGGTGCAGGGGCCCAAGGACTTGGGACATCTTCCACTGCTATCCCAGGCTATAGCAGAGAGCTGGATCGGAAGAGGAGCAGGCAAGACTAGAACTGGTGCCCATATGGGATGCCAGCACTTCAGGCCAGGGCATTAACCTACTGCACCACAGCGCTGGCCCCTTATATGCCTATTTCATTTCACTTAGATTAATTCCCAGGATTAAGATTGCGGAGTCATATGGTATATCTACGTTCAAGTTTCTGAGGTGTCTCCATACGTCTTCCACAATAGCTGTGCTAGTTTATTTTCCCACCAATAGTGGATTAAGATGCCTTTTCCCCACATTCTGGCCAGCATTTGTTGATTGTTGATTTCTGTTTGAGAGCCACTCTGACAGGGGTGAGGTCAAACCTCACTGTGATTGTGATTTGTATTTCTCTGGTGACTAGTGATATTGAGCATTTTTCACTTGCCTGTGGTTTCTAAAATTTTCTCTTTTGATAAGTGCCTGTAGAGCAGCTCACATTGGTTGTCCAGAGAACCAGCTATATCCTGTGCCTTCTTATGCAGTCAGAGTTTCCACAGTCTCAGCACACAGGGCTCCCACTCTCAATGGGTGCAGAGGTTTGATCCACCTTGCTAGACTGTCTCATTCACAGAGAGGCAGAGACATTCCCAGAGCCTCGACAGTTTGAGCACTGAGAGATTGCGGGGACCTCAGTAATATGTGGGTGCACAGACTCTAGTCAATTTGCCCAGCCAGACTCAAAGTCAATGGGAAACATGGAGTTTTCCTTCTGTTAGAATCTCTGGATCACACACATGCACAATAGCCACCAACCAAATGCTTCCAATTCTCCCCATCAGTTGCAAGTTGCATGCATTCAAGCTGCTGCCACTGGTACTGTTAGAAGATGGCATCTTGTCTCAGCCAGGTGCTGAGCATGTGCACAAGAGCTTCTGCATCTTCTGTTTCTGTCCAAAATGGTGCCCACCTTCTCTCAACTGATTATTGGGCACCATTGTTTAGTGAATGTAGTGAGAGAAACATGCCCCCCTTGTTTTTTACTGGGTCAGTGGGTACACTTTCCCCCTCAGAGCTCCAGGCCAGACTCACGTCAAAGTCTCCCTATGTCTATATCACCAGTGGTATGGGTTGCTGCAGTCTGATCTCACCTCACTCTCCAAAGCCAGTGCTTTCTTCTCCTCTTGGCTGCTGGCATCCTGTTGTGTCTGTGTTCATGCTGCATGTCTGCATCTTCCACACAGATCCATGGCATTTCTCTCCTGTAGAATTTCCACCACAGTTTTCTCTAACTCTTCCTCAATAATGTACTTCCAACATTTTTTGAAACTAGTTACCACTAGTATATGTGCTTCCCCATTCCACCATCTTGGAATCTTCCAACATGCATGCTTTTTATGGAATTTTAGGTATATAAAATCTGGAGATACTCTATTGAAAAATGCTAACATGGCATCCCAAGAGTATCCCTGTATTAAGAGGAACATAGTTAATATCATTGAATTATTTTTCAATTGTTCATTTGTTAGTGACACATGATCTTTCTTTGGAATTCTGTAATTTATTTGGATAAAAATTCTTAAAATTATGTTATCTTTACTATATTTTTTTTACAAAATCAGTAGCAAATGAATGTCTTCATGAAACCAAGTTGTGTTTAGTCTTTACCAATTAATAAATTGTGAGTGCCCTTTCAAGAATGTCTTTCCAAAAACATTGTGAGGTGGAGAGCGGCAAGATGGCGGAATAGGAAGGGAGCACACTGATAGTCCGGGAAAGGACAGTTTAATAAAAGTGGAGATACTGCAGGTTCAAGGAAGTGTAGGGGAAAAAACAGCAGAGGAAACTCTTCCGGGACTAGTGATTCACAGTGGACCTGCGTGGAGAGCGTGGGAGCCCAAGTTCGGGACACCAGTGGCAGAATCAATGCACCAGCGCTGGAACACGAGGTGAGCTGAACCTCAATAGCTTGAGACACTGGCGGGCAAGCAGAAAGAGGAGACTAGAGGGAACGAGGCTTGAAACTCCATGGGGAAAAGTTCACCAGGCTAACTAGAAGAGAGAGAGAGAGGGAAAAAAAGTGACCAATATGGACACGAGTTTCTCTCATCTTGCTTACGCCTGGTCCCCATGACAGTCTGGTTTATGTAATCTCTGAACTGCAATTCTTCCTGTTCCTTCATGGGTCTGAAGACTCATTTCCTCCTTGAATGACTTTGCATCCCTGTCGTCTGCTGAGAGTTGGGACAATATTGGATTGCTGGTGGAACCAAGCCCACCAACAACTATAAATACATTCTTCCTGACCAATGACTTGACTGGAGGAGGCTCTGCATAAGAAGGCAGGTCTCATCTTTTCCTACCTTCCACCTATTTTCCTACACATAAAGCATATTACCTGGATGTCCTGAAAGGAGCACCTGGTGTTCTGGGCTTTGGAGATCAGAGTTGGCATCTACTCTCTTCACACAGCCTATGATGCTGCACCCCAGGGATTGAAAAAGTGGTTTTCCAAAGGGCTTAGAGCCTGCAGATCGAGGCATATATATCCTTCCAAAACTCATGGCTATCCTATAGAGGGTACCACTGAGTACAATTCAACATTAAGCATACCCAAGATATGGATAAAGTTGTGTCTGCAGTGAGAGAAGTTGAAGGTGTTCCTGTCACTTCTTTTTCTGCTAGGATTGATGAAGAGAAAAATAAGGATCAGCCTGGATTGTACAGAGAAGACTTTGATACAGGTGGTGGCTCAGCTCTCTCAAAACAGATAACTTTACCAGAGAACTGAAATTCTTTCACAGCAGAAGCCTTTGCTCTACATACTGGAATGGGTCAATCATGCACCCTGGATGAATCTGTTGCCCTGGCAACCATGATTGAGTGAATCAAAAGACACCTCAAACTAATTCATATTTACTTAGCTCTTGGGGTAGGAAGGACCTTAGCATCATGAGTCAAAGCTTTGGCCCTGTGTGCTGGTTCTGAGAGCAGGGTGTGGAAGCAGACCTGTACCTCAACAGGTGGAATGTCCCATTATGATGGTCTGGATGCTACTTCCTAAGGAATAAATGCCATCCTCTGTGAACACAGTAATACTGAATGAGGCTTTCCTACTGACCTTTGTGATATTCTGGGTGCCCACTTGGAGAGTAAGATCAATATTATCCTGTCAGAGACGGACAGGGATCTTCTTTGTGTGGTATAAGGCATACAGAAACATCAAGATGATACAACCTAGAGATTGCATCTCCACTCATGTGGATGTGTAACATAAGTCAGTGGAGTCGACATATCATTCTGGAAGAGTATCTTAAGATGCATTAGGATGCTTCAAAAAGTTCATGGAAATGTTTATTTTGAGAAAACTGCATACATTAAAAAATTCACAAAGTAAACAACTTTTAACTCCATTTTCTGCAAACCTTTTGAACTGCCCTTATATTATCTTTTCTAGTTTATCTGGTTCAACAAATGTTTTATAGTTCATAAGGAAATAACTGAACTACCATAATGAAAAACAAATATTAAGAAAGATCAACTAAAATCAGTTTACTAAAGATTCATGGAAAGTAACCAAGTAATTCTCTCCTTAGTTTAATTATAGTTGGGATATGTTAACGTAGATGTCTCTGCCATTGGTTAGTTTTAAAATGTCCTTTAAAACTTGGAATTGAACACCTATTTTTAGGCAGTAGCCAGTTTGGGATGATATGGTCTGTCTCTGTGTCCATGTTCTGTAGATCCACCTAAATTCCAGTCTTTCACCTCAGTTTTAGAATCAACATGAGATTTATTAGGAGGAATTTTTAAAAATATGATTGGTATTCATATTACTATGTCTTTATTGCTTTTCATTTTATAAAAATAAACCAAATTATAACATTAGCCCAAGCCCTAATCCTTACCTTGGCCCTAGCCCTAGCCTTAGTCTTAGTCCTAGCCCTAACCCTAAACCTAATCCTAGATCTAAACCAATTCTGAAGCCTAATACTAGGTCTATCCCTAGACAAAGCATTAACCCTAAACTTGGCCCTCATCTTAACCATAACCTTACCTTAATTCTATACTTAGCCAAAATCCTAACTGTATCCTAACATGGTGCTTTAACCCAATCTAAACTCTAATCCTATCCCTAAAGTTAGCCTTAATAACTCAAGCATTAACCTTAATCCTAATATGAGCCCCACCTCTAACCGTAACACTAATACCAAAACTTAAACCTAACCCTGCCTTAACCCTAACCCTAACCCTGGTCTAAAACCTATCCATAGTCCTAACTTTAACTATCACACTAGCTCTAACCATAGTCCTAACTCTGGCTCTAACTCTAAAATTTACCATAGAACTAAATATAACCCTAATCTTAAACTAATTTTAAGTCTCACCCCAACACTAATCCTATCTTTCTGCTTTGGCCTAACCATAAAACAAACTAGCATTCAGTGTGAACTTAAACATAGTCCTGAAGCTAACTTTAATGCTATATCTAACACTAGCCTTAAACTAACCATCATGCTAACCAAAGACTAAGCCTCATCCTAGTGATGATGACCCTAACTTCAACTACAACTTTATATTATATATAACCAGAGCTCTCTCTATATATTATATATAGATATATAACCATATACATTTATAACCATATATATATTGTATATATTATATATAGAATGTATATAAAACCACAGCTCTAACTCTATCCCTAGCCCTACACCTAAACTTATCCCTAATCCTAGTTCTATCCCTAGGCCTAACAATAGTCTTAACCCTATCTATAACTGTAATCACAAATCTAATCCTAAATATAACACTAGTCCTAGACCTAATCCTTATTCTAACCCTAAAGCTAAACATAACTCTATGTCTAGCCCTAACCCTAAGCCTAGCCCTAACCATAACCCTAACAATGGCTTTTAATCTAACCCAGACCTAAGCCTAAACTTAACAGAACCCTAATCCTAAAACTAGCCCTGACTCTTGCCATAAGCCTAATACTAGCACCGACACTAAACATAAACCTAGCTCTAAATCTTACCCTAACCCCAACCCTAACAATAGCCTTAATAATAACGTTCATTCTAAACCTTAACACCAGTCCTAACTCTCATCCTAGTCCTAATAATAACCCTAATACTTATCCTATATCTAGCCCTACACTTACTTCTAACCCTAAATGACAGAATTTGCATTCACATGAACTGTGAGGGTTTATATACACTTGAGTAACTGAAATGGTCAGAGAAACAGAAAGAGAGCCCAAGCCCTTTTGTGTTTGAATGGTGCCATCATTAGTCACCCATTCTGAAAACACCCCATTTTCAAGCAAATTGTTGTTAAAGTTCTAGGTGTCACTGTGGTGATACATATGGGGAGGCTTGTGGTTTAGGATGAGGAAAAACTGCAACTTGGCAAAAAAAATTCAGAAAACATCAGTTATTGAAGACATAGAATGGCCGGCGCCGTGGCTTAATAGGCTAATCCTCTGCCTTGCGGCGCCGGCACACCGGGTTCTAGTCCTGGTTGGGGCACTGGATTCTATCCCGGTTGCCCCTCTTCCAGGCCAGCTCTCTGCTATGGCCCAGGAAGGCAGTGGAGGATGGCCCAAGTGCTTGGGCTCTGCACCCCATGGGAGACCAGGAGAAGCACCTGGCTCCTGGCTTTGGATCAGCGCAGCACGCCGGCCACAGCAGCCATTGGAGGGTGAACCAATGGCAAAGGAAGACCTTTCTCTCTGTCTCTCTCAGTCTCACTATCCACTCTGCCTGTCAAAAAAAAAAGACTAATAGAGACTTTATGAGTAACTGCAATGGATTGGCCCTCTAGTCCTAGTATAAAATTTGTAACAGGAGGAAAGCAAACAAAATGCTGAAAATGTATCATTTGAAACATATTAAGTTAAGTGAAAAAATAAATATAGAAGGCAGATCAAATGAATTTTATTGTCTACAGATAAAAAAAAAATGAGCTGAATGCCAACAGTGGCTGTGTTCTATGATGAAAGATAATATCTGAGTAGTACTTGTGGAAATAAACTGCATCCTATCAGGAAGGCCTGGAAAAGTGATGCTCACAGTCAAGCATTTAGATGTAATGGGTAAAACACTCCACAGAAAAAGAAAACCTTGGATTTGATCCCAAGTCCAGCTCTAAATAACTCTTCAAACCACAAAAGAGAAAACAGGCATTTTGCATTTCTCCCCATCAGAATAGCAGCAAAATATGCAGTCATGGGAACAGAGAGGAAAGGGAGGACTGAGAAACAGTGAGCAAACCTAAATCTGTTTGTGATTTAATGGTGCTGTGACTTTGCACCTGTTCTCAAAACTGCCCATTTTAAAATAACTTTATCTTTTTATCTTCTTGTGGTGCATTGGCTTTGGGAAGTGGGTTGGCATGGGGACACAGTCACCTTGTGGGCTGCCTTAGATGCTAGAACTGAAGGCATCAAGATCGGCAATGGGGTCTAGCTCTGAGATTAGACCCGAGAACCCTGGGGCTGGCTGAGGTATCTCAGCTTCCAAGCAGGTCCTGGAGGCTGGGGGTGCCTCATCTTGCCAGGCTCTGCTAGATTTCCCCAGGTGCCAAAGTCTGTGCTGTAGGACAGGGTGCTGATGCTTCCCTGCCCCCATTCCTGGCCTTCTCCTACCACTTGCCTCATAGCAAGCAGCGCTGGTTTCTTTAGTGAATTCACTATTGTGTACATGGCAGTTTAATTTTCTGACTTTGTGTTGACTCTGAAACCAGATGCTGTGGAATTATATGGACTTATTATATTTATCCAGAGTAACTGAAATGTTGTTTGTAAAAATTCACCTGAGTATTTATTTTAAATACATAATTCAAGGTTTAGATGGTTACATTTTTAGATGCTTAATTTTGGTAGCAACCATAATATTTTGACAAAACTATTTGTAGAAATTTCTTTCAACCATGAATTCATATAATATAAAATGTGTGTTGTGTTGATGTTATCATTTGCTGCTGACACTGTAAGTTCATGAAAACTGAGGAACTCAATAGCAAAACCTGCCCAATTCAGTAAGAGGTGGAGCTCACTTGTGCTTTTCATTCCTTCCCAGCAGATGTCTCCCAGACTTGTTTCCATTAAGTAAAAGATTCTTTTTTGCTATGTTTTATGTTTTCAGGTGGGAATGCTGCTTTCATTTTATAACCATAATGCTCTTCACAAGTGCCAGTAATGGGAGGATTGAATAAATGCTGAGATCCCTTTCAATGCCAGCTCAGTAAAGTAGAATAAACAGGAAATCAGATGTCATTTAAGGGATTTTTTTCCTAAATGTACAAGGTTTTATATATATAATATATGTTATTATATTTATACAATTATATATTATATTATATTCATTTGTTATTAATATATTATATAATATTTATTTTATTATATATATACATATATATATATAATAAAAGAACAAGCACTTGCCAAAAACAAATACAGTGCCAATCTTAAGTGATTTGGAGTGCTAGCATATTGTGTTTTATATCTCAGCATATCAATTATATTCTTTTGTATGCATCAATATTACATAAGAATGTAAAATAGTCTTTACAAAAGAGAAGTAAATATAAGAAAAGTAAATATTACTAATATGCAGCAGTACATATTTATTATTTGCAAATGGTTCAAAGATTACAAGGCCCATTTTTTTATGATTAAACATTTATTTAATGAATATGAATTTCCAAAGTACAGCTTATGGGTTACAATGGCTTCCCCCCTCCCAAAACTTCCCTCCCACCCACAACCCTCCCCTTTCCCGCTCCCTCTCCCCTTCCAATCAGATCAAGATTCATTTTCAATTCTCTTTATAAACAGAAGATCAGTTTAGTATATATTAGGTAAAGATTTCAACAGTTTGCCCCCATATAGCAACACAAAGTGAAAAAAAAATACTGTTGGAGTACTAGTTATAGCATTAAATAAGAGTGTACAGCACATTAAAGACAGAGATCCTACATAATATTTTTTAAAAAATTAATTAATTTTCTATGCCATTTCCAATTTAACACCAGGTTTTTTTTTCATTTCCAATTATCTTTATATACAGAAGATCGATTCAGTATATAATTCGTAAAGATCTCATCAGTTTGTACCCACACAGAAACACAAAGTGTAAAAATACTGTTTCAGTACTAGTTATAGCATCACTGCACATTAGACAACACATTAAGGACAGATCCCACATGGGATGTAAGTACACAGTGACTTCTGTTGCTGACTTAACAATTTGACACTCCAGTTCATGGCGTCAGTAATCTCCCTAGGCTCTAGTCATGAGTTGCCAGGGCTATGGAAGCCTCCAGAATGGGCTGACTTTGATCTTATTCCGATAGGGTCATAGTCAAAGTGGAAGTTCTCTCCTCCCTTCAGAGAAAGGTACCTCCTTCTTTGATTACAAGGCCCATTATTAATAAGATAACAATACATGTGAATTATGACTTAGCAACATAGAGTGTAAAGGAAGTTACATATTTATATTAAAAATACACGTGCAAATACATACCAGCCTCTCTCAAGTGCTCACCATACACTGCTTCAGAAGCAGGAGGCATGAAGCTGTAGCAGTTTGAGTATACACAACATACTGAAATCTCTCAAGCATAAAAACTGTACCTAAATTGCCATAATATTTTCTTTCTTCAAGTGTTTGGGTCTGAACTCAAAGAAAATAATGAACACCAATGATTTTTATTCTATGAAAAATATAAACAGTTTAACAGTTGTAAAAATCTTGAAGAATATGGAGTTTATGAGAATGAGAAATGCATTTCATAAAAAAGGCCATAGTGGATCTATTTCTTTGGGGCTGTATATTTTTTAATTTAAGATCTCTGTCTCTTTTTCTTCCCCCTCCCTCTTTGTAACTCTGCCTTTTGATTAAGTAAACCAATCTTTAAAAACAGTGCTGTACACTCTTATTTAATGCTATAACTAGTACTCCAACAGTATTTTTTTCACTTTGTGTTGCTATATGGGGGCAAACTGTTGAAATCATTACCCAATATATACTAAACTGATCTTCTGTATATAAAGAGAATTGAAAATGAATCATGATGTGATTGGAAGGGGAGAGAGAGCGGGAAAGGGGAGGGTTGTGGGTGGGAGGGAAGTTTTGGGAGGGGGAAGCCATTGTAACCCATAAGCTGTACTTTGGAAATTTATATTCATTAAATAAAAGTTTAATAAAAAAAACAGATGGACAGATGTGGCTGCACATACCCAAAAGAATAGATACACAAAGGGAGAATGTTGGATACATGTAGTCTCCAAGTGCAGGATTAGAATGATACTGAACAATCAGTGGTAGGATGACAGCTGCACTGCAGTTATTTTCAGATCAGTGGCAACCCTCAATTCCACAATCCAACTTGCAAAAGTTGGAATTTAGAATTCTCTTTTCCCACTCAAGGATTACCTGAGCCACACATACTGAAAAGGAACTAAGAAGGAGGATCTTCAAGCACATATAGTCATCATTCAATTTCAAAGTCAGAGCTTCAAATGCTAAGGTTAGTCTGAAAGATACCAGGCCCTTTTAGCTTCTTATGGAACACACACTATATTTTTATTTTTTAAGAAATCTTTTATTTAATAAATATAAATTTCATAGGTACAACTTTTGGAATATAACAATTCTTCCTCCCATACCCACCCTCCCAACCCCGGGTCATCCTACCTCCTACTGCCTCTCCCATCCCATTCATCATTAAGATTAATTTTAATTATCTTTATATACAAAAGATCAACTCTATACTAAGTAAAGATTTTAACAGTTTGCACCCACACAGACACACAAAGCACAAAGTAATGTTTGAAGACAAGTTTTACTATTAATTCTCATAGCACAATTCATTAAGAACAGAGGTTCTACATGTGGAGCAAGTGCACAGTGACTCCTGTTGTTGATTGAACAATTGAAACTCTTTTTTTAACTTTTATTTAATGAATATAAATTTCCAAAGTGCAGCTTATGGACTACAAAGGCTTCCACCCCCCATAACTTCCCTCCCACCCACAACCCTCCCCTTTCCCGCTTCCTCTCCCCTTCCATTCACATCAAGATTCATTTTCAATTCTCATTATATACAGAAGATCAGTTTAGCATATATTAAGTAAAGATTTCAACAGTTTGCAATCACATAGAAACACAGAGAGAAAAATACTGTTTGAGTACTAGTTATAGCATTAAATCACAATGTACACCACATTAGGAAGAGATCCTACATGAGGAGTAAGTGCACAGTGACTCCTGTTGTTGACTTAACAAATTGACACTTTTGTTTATGGCATCAGTAACCTCCCTAGGCTCTTATCACGAGTTGCCAAGGCTATGGAAGCCTTTTGAGTTCACCAACTCTGATCATATTTAGACAAGGTCATAGTCAAAGTGAAAGTTCTGTCCTCCCTTCACAGAAAGGTACCTCCTTCCTTGATGACCTTTTCTTTCCACTATGCTCTCACTCGCAGAGATTTTTCATTTAGGTCATTTTTTTGCCAGAGTGTCTTGGCTTTCCATGCCTGAAATACTCTCATGGGCTTTTCAGCCAGATCTGCATGCCTTAAGGGGTGATTCTGAGGCCAGAGTGCTGTTTAGGACATCTGCCACTCTATGAGTCTGCTGTGTATCTCGCTTCCCATGTTGGATCGTTCTCTCCCTTTTTTATTCTATCCATTAGTATTTGCAGCCACTAGTCTTGTTTATGTGATCCCTTTGGCTCTTAGTCCTATCATTATGATCAATTGTGAACAGAAATTGATCACTTGGACTAGTGAGATGGCATTGGTACATGCCACCTTGAAGGGATTGAATTGGAATCCCCTGGTATGTTTCTAACTCTACGGTTTGGGGCAAGTCAGCTTGATCATGTCCCAAATTGCACATCTCTTCCCTCTCTTTTTCCCACTCTTATATTTAACAGCGATCACTTTTCAGTTAAGTTTCAACACTTAATAATAACTGTGTATTGATTACAGTATTCAACCAAAAGTACTAAGTAGAACAAACAAAAATACTAAGAGGGATAACGTATTAAATTGTTCATCAACAGTCAGTACAAGGGCTGATCAAGTCACCGTTTCTCAAAGTGTTCATTTCACTTTAACAGGTTTCCTTTTTGGTGCTTGATTAGTTGTCACTGATCAGGGAGAACATATGATATTTGTCCCTTTGGGACTGGCTTATTTCACTCAGCATAATGCATTCCAAATTTCTAACAGGGATCATTTTTCAGTTAAAATTTAAACACCTAAGAATAATTGTGTGTTTATTACAAAGTTCAACCACTAGTACTAGAACAAAAAAATACTAAAATGGATAAAGTATTATATTGTACATCAACAGTCAGGATAAGAGCTGATCAAGTCACTGTTTCTCATAGTGTCGATTTCACTTCAACAGGTTTCCCCTTTGGTGCTCAGTTAGTTATCACTGATCAGGGAAAACATATGATATTTGTCCCTTTGGAACTGGCTTAATTCACTCAGCATGATGTTTTCCAGATCCTTCCATCTTGTTGCAAATGACTGGGTTTCATTGTTTTTGACTGATGTATAGTATTCTATAGAGTACATGTCCCATAATTTCTTTATCCAGTCTACTGTTGATGGGCATTTGGGTTGGTTCCAGGTCTTAACTATTGTGAATTGAGCTGCAATAAACATTAATGTGCAGACCGCTTTTTTGTTTTCCAATTAATTTCCTTTGGGTAAATTCCAAGGAGTGGGATGGCTGGGTTGTATGGTAGGGTTATGTTCAGGTTTCTGAGGAATCTCCAGATTGACTTCCATAGTGGCTTAACCAGTTTGCATTCCCACCATCAGTGGGTTAGTGTCCCTTTTTCCCCACATCCTCTCCAGCATCTGTTGTGGGTAGATTTCTGAATGTGTGCCATTCTCAATGGGGTGAGGTGGAACCTCATTGTGGTTTTGATTTGCATTTCTCTGATTGCTAGTGATCTTGAACATTTTTTCATGTGTCTGTTGGCCATTTGGATTTCCTCTTTTGAAAAATGTCTATTGAGGTCCTTGGCCCATCTCTTCAGTGGGTTGTTTGTTCTGTTGTTGTGGATTTTCTTGATTTCTTTATAGATTCTGGTTATCAACCCTTAATCTGTAGCATAGTTGGCAAATATTTTTCCCATTCTGTCAGTTGCCTCTTCACTTTTCTGACTGTTTCTTTTGCAGTACAGAAACTTCTCAATTTGATGCAATCCCAAATGTAAATTTTGGCTTTGACTGCCTGTGCTTCTGGGATATTTTCCAAGAAATCTTTGGCAGTACCTATATCTTGCAGAGTTTCTCAAATTCTCTCTAATAATTTCATGGTGTTGGGTCATAGATTTAAGTCTTTAATCCATGTTGAGTGGATTTTTGTGTAAGGTGAAAGGTAGGGGTCTTGCTTCATGATTCTGCATGTGGAAATCCAATTTTCCCAGCACCATTTATTGAATAGACGGTCCTTACTCCAGGTATTGGTTTTGGATCTTTGATCAAATATAAGTTGGCTGTCGGTGTTTGGATTGATTTCTGGTGTTTCTATTCTGTTGCATTGGTCTATCCATCTGTTTCTGTACCAGTACCATGCTGTTTTGATAACAACTGCCCTGTAGTATGACTCCAAATCTGGTATTGTGATGCCTCTGGCTTTGTTTTTGTTGTACAAGATTGCTTTAGCTATTTGAGGTTTTCTGTTTCTCCATATGAATTTCAACATCATTTTTTGCAGATCTGAGAAGAATGTCTTTGGTATCTGGATTGGTATTGCATTGAATCTGTAAATTGCTTTTGTGAGAATGGACATTTTGATGATATTGATTCTTCGAATCCATGAGCATGGAGGTTTTTTCCATTTTTTGGTATCCTCTTCTATTTCTTTCATTAAGGTTTTGTAATTTTCATCATAGAGATCTTTAACATCCTTGGTTAAGTTGATTCCAAGGTATTTGATTGTTTTTGTAGCTATTGTGAATGGGATTGATCTTAGAAGTTCTTCCTCAGCCGTGGCATTACCTGTGTATACAAAGGCTGTTGATTTATGTGCATTGATTTTATATCCAGCTGCTTTTCCAAACTCTTCTATGAGTTCCAATAGTATCTTAGTGGAGTTCTTTGGGTCCCCTAAATAAAGAATCATATCATCTGCAAAGAGGGATAGTTTGAGTTCTTCCTTCCCAATTTGTATCCCTTTAATTTCTTTTTCATGTTTTTTTTTCCTTCTTCAGTCTGTTAATGTGGTGTATTACGTTGATTGTTTTGCGAACATTGAACCATTCCTGCATACCAGGGATAAATCCCACTTGGTCTGGGTGGATGATCTTTCTGATGTGTTGTTGCATTCTATTGGCCAGAATTTTATTGAGGATTTTTGCATCTATGTTCATCAGGGATATTGGTCTGTAATTCTCTTTCAATGCTGCATCTTTTTCTGGCTTAGGAATTAAGGTGATGGTGGCTTCATAGAAAGAATTTGGGAGGATTCCCTCTTTTTTGATTGTTCTGAATAGTTTGAGAAGAATTGGAGTTAGTTCTTCTCTAAATGTCTTTTAGAATTCAGCAGTGAATCCATCTGGTCCTGGGCTTTTATTTGTTGGGAGGGCCTTATTACTGTTTCTATTTCTGTCTCAGTTATGGGTCTGTTTAGGTTTTCTCTGTCTTCCTGAATCAATTTAGGTAGGTTGTATGTGTCCAGGAATCTATCCATTTCTGATAGATTTCCCTGTTTGCTGGCATACAAGTCCTTGTAGCAATTTCTGATGATTCTTTTTATTTCTGTGGTGTCTGTTGTTATATTTCCTTTTTCATCTCTGATTTTATTGATTTGGGTCTTTTCTCTTCTTTTTTTTAGTTAGTTAGGCCAGTGGGGTGTCAGTTTTGTCTATTTTTTCAAAAAAACAGCTCCTCATTTGGCTGATTATTTTTATTTTTTTTTTGATTCAATCCTGTTGATTTCTTCTCTGATTTTTTTTAACTTTTATTTAATGAATATAAATTTCCAATGCATAGCTTATGTGTTACAATGGCTTCCCCCTTCCCATAACTTCCCTCCCACCTACAACCCTCCCCTTTCCCGCTTCTTCTCTGATTTTAATTATTTCTCTTCTCCTACTAGAATTGGGTTTGGTTTGCTGCATATTTTCTAGATTCTTGAGATGAATTGAAAGCTCATCTATTTAGTACCTTTCCAATTTCTTGATGTAGGCACCTATTGATATAAACTTTCCTCTTAACCCTCCTTTTGCTGTATCCCATAGGTTTTGGTATGTTGTGCTGTTATCCTCATTTACTTCCAGAAAAATTTTGATTTCTCTTTTAATTTCTTCTATGACCCATAGTTCATTCAGGAGCATGTTGTTCAATCTCCATGTGTTTGCACGTGCTCTAGGGATTCCCGAGTTGCTAATTTCCAACTTCATTCCTTTATTGTCTGAGAAGCTGCATTGTGTGATTCTAATTCTTTTGAATTTGCTGAGACTTGCTTTATGGCCTAGTATGTGGTCAATCCTAGAGAAGGTTCCATGTACTGCTGAGAAGAATGTAAATTCTTTATGTGTAGGATGAAAAGTTGTGTAGATATCTGTTAGACCCATTTGGGCTATAGTGTCATTTAAATCTACTGTCTCCTTGTTGATCTTCTGCCCTGTTGATCTATTTCCAAGAGTGGAGTATTGAAGTCTCCAAGTACTATTGTATTGGGGTCTAAGTCTCCCTTTAGGTCCCTTAACAAATCGTTTAAATAAGCTGGTGCCCTGTAATTAGGTGCATATACATTGATAATAGTGATATCTTCCTGTTGAATGGATCCGTTAATCATTAAATAGTGCTGCTCTTTGTCTCTCCTAACAGATTTTGTGGTAAAGTTTATGTTGTCCGATATTAAGATGGCTACGCCCGCTCTTTCTTCATTTCTGTTGGCATGGTATATATTTTTCCAGCCTTTCACTTTCAGTGTGTATGCATCTTTGTTGGGAAGATGTGTTTCTTGTAAACAGCAGATAGATGGGTTTTGTTCCTTAACCCAATCAGCCAATCGGTGTCTTTTAACTGGACAGTTCAAGCCATTAACATTCAATGTGACTATTGATAGGAGTAACTTTGCCCTGCCATTTGCCAAAGATTTTTTTCTAATACATGCTTTGAGTTTCCTGTGATTTTTTGCTGTGAGGTTTCCTTCCTTTACCTTCTTTCATATTGATGACTGCGTTTCTGTGTTTCTGTGTGTAACACATCTTTAAGCATCTTTTGCTGGACTGGATGAGTTGAGACAAATTCTTTCAATTTCTGTTTGCTGTGAAAGGTCTTTATTTCACCTTCATTCATAAATGAGAGCTTTGCAGGATATAATATTCTGGGCTGGCAGTTTTTCTCTCTTAGTACCTGGGCTATGTCTCGCCATTCCCTTCTAGCTTGTAGGGTTTCTGATAAGAAGTCAGCTGTGAGTCTAATTGGAGATCCTCTGAGAGTAATCTGACATTTCTCTCTTGCACATTTTAGAATCTTTTCTTTATGTTTCACTGTAGTGAGTTTGATTATGATGTGTCGTGGTGAGGATCTCTTTTGATCATGTTTATTAGGGGTTCTATAAGCTTCCTGTACTAAGATGTCTCTGTCCTTCTCCAAACCTGGGAAATTTTCTGCTAGTATCTCACTAAAAAGGCCTTCTACTCCTTTCTCCCTCTCCATGCCTTCAGGATCTCCTAGAACCTGAATGTTAGGTTTTTTAATAGTATCCTCTAGATTCCCGACAGTATTTGTTAGATTTCTAATTTCCTCTTCTTTTCTTTGGTTTGCCTGTTTCCTTTCCTGTTCTCTGTCTTTTAAGTCCGATATTCTCTCTTCTGCTTCACCCATTCTGTTTTCAAGGCTCTCTAATGTGTTTGTCATTTGATCTCTTGAATTCTTCATTTCATTATGATTTCTTGTCACTTTCACAGTTTCATGTTCTACTAGTTGTTTCATTTCATTTTGATTCCTCCTTAATATTTCATTTTCGCACGAGAGATTTTCTATCTTGTCCATTAAGGATTTCTGTAGTTCAAGAATTTGTTTTTGAGAACTTCTTAATGTTCTTATCAATTTTTTGAGATCCGCTTCTTGCATTACCTCTATCTCATCATCTTCATAATCTTGAATTGGGGTGTCTTTTTCATTTGGAGGCGTCATAGTGTCTTCTTTGTTCTTGTTACCTCAGTTTCTGCATTTGTTGTTTATCATATTGGAGATATTCTTTGGTTTCTTTGCTGTGGTGTTTTTTTCTCATTATACTATGACTCTAGATTAAGTGGACTGTCTGCTTTTGATAGATCCTTAGAGGCTGTGATGGGAGTGGCCAGAGAGCTCTGTTTGGTTCTTCAGGGTTAAGGGTGTGCCAAAGGTGACTCACCTAGATTGTTCTCTCGCTGGCTCTCTCTCTCTTCTCTCTCTCTCTTTTGACTCAGTTGAGAAGTAATTCCACACAGCTGAGTGGAATTGAGGGTAGTTGATGTATGAAATCTGACCCTTATGGGTATTCGTCTGCTCTACCCCTGGGACCACACAAAGAGTTTATGCAGCCCTCAGTGTGGTCTCAAATTTCTCGGCATTCTCTCACCAGGTTGCCCAGGTTACCGAGTTTGTGTACGTGCTGAGTTCTCTCACCCCCCACTCAGATTTTCACAGTCTCAGTTTGTTAGCTCCACACTTTCATTAGGCCTTAACTTCCTGTTATTTCTTCTCACCAGAGTCAGGTTTTTCTGCTTGGCTAATGGCGGGTGCCACTTTACATATGCAAAATGGCACCTGCTCTTTGTCTTTCTTGGCTTTGTAAGGTGAATGATGAGAGAGGCTAGTGTCCATGCCAGTTCCCCTTATTTATTCATTTTTTTCTCTCCTCCAGTCAGCCTGCTGAACTTTCCCCAGTGTGGCTTCAGGCCTAATTCCCTGTAGGCTCTTTCCCCCACCAATGTCTCGGCTTACCGAGTTTTTTGTCTCACCTCCCCTTCCAGCGCTGGCATGCAGACTCTGTGGCTTGGCTCCCACGGCTCAGCTTCCACACGGTGGGTGACCTTGCTCTCCCTGTAGGTCCTCTGTGTCACATCCACTAGATCTGGAAGAGTTTCCTCTGCAATTTTTTTTCCTGAGCCTTTTCCTCAGGCTATAGTAACTCCACTTTTATTAAACTATCTTTTCCCTGACTATTGGTGCGTGCCCTCACTATTCCGCCATCTTGGCTCCGCCTCCCAATTGACACTCTTATTTATGATGTCAGTGATCACCTGGGGCTCTTGTTAGGAGCTGCCAAGGCTATGGAAGCATTTTGAGTCCACAAACTCCGTCAGTATTGAGACAAGGCCATAAGCAAAGTGGAAGTTCTCTCCTCCCTTAAGAGAAAAGTACATCCTTCTTTGATGGCCCCTCACTCACAGAGATTCCTCATGTAGATCATTTTTTTGCCACAGTGTCTTTGCTTTCCATGCCTGAAATGCTCTCATTGGGTTTTCAGCAGCTCTATGTTTTTAAGAATTATAATTCTCAGGGCCAGCACTGTGGCGCAGTGGGTTAATGCCCTGGCCTGAAGCGCTGGCATCCCATATGGGTGCCAATTCAGGTCTCGGCTGCTCCACTTCCAATCCAGCTCTCTGCTGTGGCCTGGGAAAGCAGTAGAAGATGGCCCAAGTCCTTGGGCTTCTGTACCCATTGGTAGACCAGAGGAAGCTCCTGGCTCCTGGCTTCAGATCGGCACAGCTCCAGCTGCAGTGGCCATCTAGGGAGTGTACCAGTGGACAGAAGACCTATCTCTCTGTTTCTCCTTCTCATTGTCTGTAACTCTAACTCTCAAATAAATAAAATCTTTTAAAAATGAATTATTATTCTCTATACAAAGCTGCAAGTAAAACTAGAACAAGCCTGTGACAACATCAGAGAACATTTGTACTATGAGGTTCCTGAGTTAAAGGGATTTAAGTAAATAGATGTGGTTGATTTCCAATGAATCTTTATTTACAAAAGAGGTGAATCTTTTTTTTTTCAGAATATCTTGCATGCATGTTATTACCCATTTTACAGATACCAATGTGTGCCACCCCACATTTCTCAAGTGGAACTTCAAATAAAACTTTCAAATCTTTAATTACAAAATAAGGTTTCTTTCTGCTTTTTTTCTTTTATTTTGTAAGTAATTCAAAATTTAAATATGATTAAGAAATTTTATATTTGACTAGGGTAGAATTACCAAGTCTTTAAGATTTTCAAACATTTTATGTTATCTATAAATCTAAGCAAGGTGATAAATAGTATACATTATACATATTTGGGAATTTTGAAGAAGTCATTTTATTCTTTAGCTTTAGATGTGTATCATTTAGTACCTTGATCTGCCTTTTACTGCTATATATTCATTTCATAGTTTAAAAGCTTTGAAGTATTGCCAATATAATTTCTAACCATTATTTAAGGATTAGAAAACTCAGATAAAGTAAAATTAGATTGTGTATGATTATGTCACTCAGCAATGATGACTGTGAAAGGACTCTTTACGCATTGTCTCAAATATCCTTTTCCTTTACTCCTTAACTCATTCCAGTAATTTCCACTCCCCTGACCATTCACAATTTGTTCTCTCAAGGTTGACAGTTACTTTTATAAAATTAGAGGTCATTTCTTCAATGCCATTTAATATAACCTGTCAGTAGTATTGTTCTCAACAGAAAACTCTTCTCCAAAATAGCTTCCTCATTTGTCTTCCAAAATATTTGCATCTAGGGAGTTATTTTAGCTCATTTGTCAAATGTTAGTTGGTTGTCAATGTATGTGTTCATTTTTGGTGTTTCTATTCTGTCCCATTTGTTTACATGTCTATTTTTGTTCCAGTACTAGGCTGTTTTGATTACAGCAGACCACGATTATGTCTTGGAATCTGGTATTCTGATGCCTCCAGCTTCGTTTCTGCTTAAAATTGAGTAATTGGGGTCTTCTTTTTTTCCATATGAACTTTAAAATCAGTTTTTTCTATAATTGTGAAGAATGTCCTTGATATTTTGATTTGATTGCTTTGACTCTATCAATTACTTGGGGTAGTATGGACATTTTGATGATATTACTTTTTCCAATCTATGAACATGAGAGATTTTTCCCATTTTTATGTCTTTTGTTTCTTTAATTAAGGTTTTGTAATTTTCATTGTAGAGATCTTTCACATTCTTAATTAAATTTAACCCAAGTTTTTTTTTTAAGCTACTGTGAATGGGCCTAATTTTACAGTTCTTTCTCAGGCAGAGAATTGTTCATGTATAAGAAAGACACTGGTTTTTTGTGTGTTGATTTTACATCCTGAAAATTTTCTTAATTCTATTATGAGTTCTAATAGTCTCTTAGTGGAGTCTTTTGGTTCCTGTATATAAAGGATTATATTATCTGCAAACATGGATAATTGGAATTCCTCCTTTCCAATTTGTATCACTTTGATTTTTTTTGCCTAATACCTGACTAAAACTTTCAGAAATCTACTGAAAAATAATAATGAAAATGGCCATCTTTGGTTCCAGACTTAGTGAAATTTCTCACAGCTTTTCCTCATTCAGTATGATGTTGCCTGTGGTTTAGTTATATATTGCTTTGATTGTGTCAATGTATGCTTCTTCTATCCCGAATTTTAAGGTTTTTTATCATGAAAGGATGTGATTTTATCAAATGGTTCTCTGCCTCTATGGAGAAAATCAAATGACTTTATCTTTCATTTTATTGATTTTAAATAACATATTTATTAGCCTATGTTGAACTACCCCTGAATCCCTTGAATAAATTCTACTTGGGGTCTTATTGATGTATTATTGATGGTTTTATTGATGTATTTCATACCATTTTGTTGAGGATTTTGAATCTATGTCCATTATGGATATTAGTATATAGTTCTTATTTATTGCATCTCTGTGCTTTTGTAATTGAGCTAATTCTTGTCTCAAAGAATAGATTTATCCCTTTCAATTGTTTTGAATAATTTAAGAATGGGGATCAGTTCTTCCTTCAAAGTTTGATAAAATTCAGCTGCTTCTGGGCTGGCTCTGGGGCATAGAATGTCAAGTTTCCACCTGCACTTTCTGCATCCCATATGGGTGCTGGTTCAAGCTTCAGCTGCTCCACTTCCAATCCATGTTTGTTTTAATGCACCTTGGGTCCCTGCACCCATGTGAGAGACTCAGAAGGAGCTCTGTGCTTCTGTATTTTACCTGGCCCAGCCCTGACCATTTGGGGAGAGAACCAGCAGACTGAAAATCTCTTTCTTTGTCTCTCTTCCTCCCCCACCATATCTCTGTCTTTTAAATAAATAAATAAATATTTTAGAAATGAATTCTGTCTCTTCTATAAATGATGTTTGGAAAGTTGGATTTCCACTGTTGTAGTTCAAAATCAAACCTATATCTTACTCCCTATACAAGAATCAACTCACAATTGATCAAGGATCTAAATCTAATACCTGAAACCATCACATTACTGATGAACAACATAGGGGAAAGGCTATTGGCCTAAGCAATGAAGCACAAGTAATAAAACTAACACCAATAGACTAATGTGATTACATCAATCTAAGAAATTATTTCAAAAAATGAAAATAATTAACAAAGTGAAAAGGTAATCAAAACAATGAAAGAAAATATTTGAAAACTATGCATCCAATAAAGGATTAATATCAAGAATATATAAGGAATTCCAGAAACTCAACAACAACAAAATAATCCAGTTAAAAATGTGCCAAGGGCAAGAACAAGCATTTTCAAAGGATGAAATAAAAAGGGCAAACATGGGGCCAGCACTGTGGCATAGCAGGTAAAGCCACCGCCTGCAATACCTGTATTCCATATGGGTGCTGTTTCAAGTCCCAGCTGCTCCACTTCTGATCTGGCTCTCTGCTATGGCCCAGGAAAGCAGTAGAAGACGACCCAAGTCCTTGGGCCCCTGCACCCACATGGGAGACCCAGAAGAAGCTCCTGGCACCTGGCTCCGGACTAGCTCAGCTCTGGCCATTGCAGCTATTTGGGGAGTGAATCAGTGGGTGGAAGCCCCCCCTTATCTCTGTGTGTAACTCTGACTTTGAAATAAATAAATAAATCTTTTTTTAAAAAAGAAAGGCCAACAGACAGATGAAAAAACTCCAGAATCACTGTCATCAGGGAAATGCAAATACAAATTACAGTGTGGTGTCACCTCACCCCAGTTAGAATGGCTGTCATTCAAAAATCAAAAATAGAAAATGCTGGTCATTATCACTCAAAAATATTCTGAAATAAGCATTAAAACTATCACTCACCTAGTTTTCCTATTGCTTTTCTAGTGTATCCATAACAGCCTGTTTCTTTTGATTTTTTCTCATCTCCTCCTTTTTAAACAGAAGTGCTGTAGAGCTCAATCTTTGATATTCTTTCTAATAACTTTTACATCTTTGTTTGCACTAATGGTTTCCAAATTTGTATCTCCAGCACAGGAACCCCTCCTTAATTTCAGATCGGTATATCACACTGCCTACTTGAGACCTCTCTTTGATTATCTATTGTGTATTTAAATCCCAACAGGTCCAATATATTACTAATGTTATTCTTTCTCATACATGTCCCTTAGGTAGTCTTCCCTACATGAGTTAATGGCAACTTCTGCAGTTGCTGTGCTGAGATCCACAATGCAATGATTTATTTATTTATTTATTTATTTGCCAGGCAGAGTAGACAGTGAGAGAGAGAGACAGAGAGAGAGAGAGTTATAGACAGTGAGAGAGAGAGACAGAGATAAAGGTCTTCCTTCCATTGGTTCACCCCCCAAATGGCCACTACGGCTGGCATGCTGCGCTGATCTGAAGCCAGGAGCCAGGTGCTTCCTCCTGGTCTCCCATGCGGATGCAGGGCCCAAGCACTTGGGCCATCCTCCACTGCACTCCCGGGCCACAACAGAGCTGGACTGGAAGAGGAGCAACCGGGACAGAACCGGCGCCCCAACTGGGACTAGAACCTGGGCTGTTGGCACTGCAGGCGAAGGATTAGCCTAGTGAGCCACAGCACTGGCCCACAGTGCAATTCTTGATTAATCTCTCTTTCACAACTCCTCTCTTGTCTGTAAATGAATCCTATCAAGTTTACCTCAAAAATGTTTCCAGAGGCAAGAAATATCTACCTTTAGTTCACCAACAGATGCAGTCTATATTAGTAGGTTAATTGCTTTTCTTCATTGTTTTTTTTTAAATGAAATACTCAGTTAATTGATTTTAATGCAGGAGTCTGCTACAAGTGAATGATGAAAACTGTTCATGTGATCAGGATAAAAAAGGTAAACTAAATCCTTCATTTTCTTTTGCAAAAATGTTTGCAGTGATAACTTTTCTGGAAATAAACCAGGATTGTATCTTCCCTGGGTCATAGCAAGAAAACATTTTACTATATCAATGACCTTGAATGCTTTATAGGTAGCTGATAATTGAATTTGTTAAGGAACCATTTCAATAGATGGTTGCTATAGAATTTTGACTGATATGGTTAAATTCAGAGAACTTAAAACATTTTTAATAAGAAAGGCAATAGAAAAGTTGGTGATAATTGAGGAATGTGGGATTCTAAGAAGTTTTCTTTTAAAAATTAATCAATTACAATATGTTTTTACAGTGCTTTAAGTGATCTGGTAGAGAAGGCTGTGTTTATTCTATATACTTTTGTTTGCATGTGTAGGCAGTACAAATCTTGAAACATATTTTATAAATTTACTGTGACAAAATACACATATGTTAGCAAAATTGAGACTTTAAAATGTGAATATGGTTTACTGCGCTTGTCTATACTCTTGAAGAACAGTGGTTTTCCTACTTGATATCTATTGAATTCTTTACTTCATGGAGTTTTAAAAGTATGTCATTGTAAAAATTAAAAGAAAAATTAAGAAAAGAAGGAAGAGGGAATATGGGAGCAAGGGCGAGAGAGTTGGTGGGAAGTATTACTATGCTCCTAAATCTGTACATATGAAATGCATGGAATTTGTTCACCTTATGTAAATAAAAAATTTAAAAATAATTTTGTTTAGAACTTCAATTGCTTTATAGTTCATGGTTAGATGTGATTCTTTATTAAATGACTCAGAAATAGAATTACTGTCATTTTTTAAATTTGGAAGGCATAGAGACAAAGAGATAGGAATTTAATGAAAGAGCTAAACTCTTCATGTCCACTCCATGAGTGCCTAAACACTTGGGGTTAGGTCAGCAGAAAAGCACTCAATCAAGGCCTCCTAGGTTGGTAGCAAGAGCAGTTATCTGTCTCCCAGGGTCTGGATTATCAGGAAGCTTGAGTCAGGTTCTAGAGCCAGAAATGAAACCCAGGTACTCTAACATGGGATGCAGGCATCTTAACTTCTAGGTTACATACCTGCTCCACAAATGAAATATTCTAGAACAACTGAACACTGAAATGCTGAACTGAAAGTTGACCTATCATAAATTTATGTGATAGTAAACAGAAACAATAAGGACATTCTGAATATAATTTACCTATTTCTTTCCCTCCCTAGGACTCCTGGAAAAGGATGACATGAGGCAGCTGTGGGAATTTCTTAGGTGTAGACAGTTGAGAATTAACTTTTTTTTTTTTGGCAAGACAATACTGGGTTATGCTGCAAATTTGGGCTTTAGGTTTTGTAATTCACTTTCATGAAATTAATTTTAGAGTTCTGATGGTTTCTTGTAGTAATAATTATTACTTTTTATGCAGAAGTGTAAGTTTACCTACTTAGAGCTTTGTATGTAGTAAATTATCCAAAGGAGATAGCTGCTGTTGAGAGCACTGCATTTCTAGTAATAATGCCTATTACTGTATGAATGTCTCTAGAATAGTTGCCACAGATTGGTGTTCTTTTCCTTTTGAGAATTACCCTAACAGTTGCCTTGGAAACCCCAGGAGGCCAATGAAGTGATCCTAACCACCCCCAAACTTAGAGAAAGCAAATGAGGACATTGATTTCATCCTGGAAGGTCTTTATTTGTGGTGAAGAAATGAGCAGAACTCATCATACATTTTGGTTATTAACATCTGTTTTGTTTAGATAATTCTGATTTCCTAAGCTGGGAATTTGTACAACTGTTACATGTGCATGTATATTTTGTTGCATCAAAGTAGCTTCTATATGTTATTCAGATTTGATTTTTTATATTCTCAGAGTTATACTGTAGGATTTGTGTCTAGTAAAATCAAATTCTTGCCTCACGTGCATTTGGGATTGTCTTTTAATAAAGAAGGCCAACTTCATATGTATGTATGTATGTATGTATGTATTTATTTGACAGGCAGAGTGGATAGTGAGAGAGAGACAGAGAGAAAGGTCTTCCTTTTGCCGTTGGTTCACCCTCCAATGGCCGCCGCGGTAGGCGCGCTGCGGCCGGCGCACCGCGCTGATCCGATGGCAGGAGCCAGGTGCTTCTCCTGGTCTCCCATGGGGTGCAGGGCCCAAGGACTTGGGCCATCCTCCACTGCACTCCCTGGCCACAGCAGAGAGCTGGCGTGGAAGAGGGGCAACTGGGACAGGATCGGTGCCCTGACCAGGACTAGAACCCGGTGTGCTGGCGCTGCAAGGTGGAGGATTAGCCTAATGAGCTGCGGCACCGGCCCTTCATATGTATTTAAATTTCATAGTAGCTCTGCAAAGTCGGCGTTTTATCTCTGCAGATGAGGAGACAGATGCTGAGGAGCAAGATCATTGGCTCAAAGTCTTGTGACAGACTAACATGTTGCAGGACCTGGATTGGAACCAAGACTGGTTAGTTAAGTACATGTTGTCTCTACTACTCAAACCTGAATTACACACTTCTCCATATTTCTTGTTATTGTGCCTTGTCTTCACTCGAGTTTGGCTTACCAGTCTCTCTGGTCCATCCAGCTACAGAAGCTGAGGATGTTGAAGTAGGGCTTGGGGATAGGGTATAGGCTTCAGTGCTGCTGAACAGAGTAGAGGCCAGCTGATGAATGATGATGGCTACAGTTCAGCTAGGTGGGAAGTATGGCATCTGTTTACCAAAAGGGCACCAGACCCTGGACAGATGCTTCATGAGATGGAGAACATACTTCAAGCATCATGTTGAAAAATGTGTTTCTCTTCTTGTCTCATTGGAGTCAACCTAACTGGATTCTTTAGCTGTCTTTTCTTTCTGGGGCATCTCAGTTTCTGAATTTTGGAAAGCAAGAACTTTTGGTGTGGACCATCACTCTTTCAGCTAGGGTTGGCTTTTGCTGGTTCAGAGCTTGCACTCTTGTCCAAACTCTTCTCTTCCTCAAACTGCCAGCTGCCTCCACGAAAAAAGGAAAAAATAGCAGCAACCTAGGTTCATTTTCTTATTCGTTCCATGATGCTATGTTATCTCTTTGTCCTAATGTAGTAAGTAGCTGATCTAATAATCTAACAAATTTTCATTGGCTAACACAAATGTGTTAGAGGAAGACCTGACCTTTTTTTTAAATAGGGAACTCTATGCTGTCTGTCTTGATCCAACTCCTTGGTGACCTTAGCCATGAGCATTGTAATCTACAGGCTCTGGGAAGACACAAAACCCATGAAGTGTAGGATTGTTCTTGTCTTTTTTTTAGTGCCTATTTGTTGAAGGACATAACAGTGACCGTTGAATGACAGAGTGGCTGTTTTTGGTGGTAGAAGCACACAAGTGTCCAAAAAGCAGCATCTAAACAGGAGATGAAGTGATTTGCTCTTCACATTAGTTGGCAGGTGCATTCTTTTTCAGAGAGTGAAGATGATACAGAATCCAAGTTAGAGAGGGCAGTTTGTAGGGAGGGAGGTGCGGTTGGGAAAATGAGCATAGGGTGAAGCCTTTCTAGTAGTGTTCTCACAAGCATGCATCCAATAAAAGCAATTTGAAAGATGAAATTTAGCCATTCCTTAGCACTATATATATGACAATGTCATTGACCCTGTTATCATAAACAGCTATGATTTTTCAGGGTACTGTATAATAGTTGTTTATACTCTAGGGAAAATGAGAAGACTTGGTATATGTACTTTAGAAAATAAAATATTGGCAATCTATCACAGATTATCATTTTTATTATAAAATTTTAATTTTTTTTTTAAATTAAACTTTTATTTAATGAATATAAATTTCCAAAGTATAGCTTATGGCTTACAATGGCTTCCCCCCTCCCACAACTTCCCTCCAGCCCGCAACCCTCCCCTTTCCCGCTCCCTCTCCCCTTCCATTCATGTAAAGATTCATTTTCAATTCTCTTTGTATACAGAAGATCAGTTTAGTATATATTAAGTAAAGATTTCAACATTTTGCCCATATAGCAACATAAAGTGAAAAAACTACCATTGGATTACTAATTATAGCATTAAATAGCAATGTACAGCACATTTAAGACAGAGATCCTACATAATTTTTTTTTCAAATTAATTAATTTTCTATGCCATTTCCATTTTAACACCAGGTTGTTTTTTTTTCATTTCCAATTCTCTTTATATACAGAAGATCACTTCAGTATGTAATTAGTAGAGACCTCATCAGTTTGTGCCCACACAGAAATGCAAAGTATAAAAATACTGTTTCAGTACTAGTTATAGCATCACTTGGCTTTAGATGACACATTAGGGACAGATCCCACATGGGGTGTAAGTACACAGTGACTCCTGTTGCTGATTTAACAATTTGACACTCCTATTCATGGCGTCAGTAATCTCCCTAGGCTCTAGTCATGAGTTGCCAGGGCTATGGAAGCCTTTAGAGTTCGCTGACTTTGATCTTATTCCGATAGGGTCATAGTCAAAGTGGAAGTTCTCTCCTCCCTTCAGAGAAGGGTACCTCCTTCTTTGATGGCCCCTTTCTTTCCACTGGGATCTCACTCACAGAGATCATTCATTTAGGTCTTTTTTTTTCCATGCTATCTTGGCTTTCCATGCCTGCTATACTCTCATGGGCTCTTCAGCCAGATCTGAATGCCTTGAGGGCTGATTCTGAGGCCAGAGTGTTGTGTAGGACATCTGCCATCCTATGAGTCTGCTGTGTATCCCACTTCCCATGTTGGATCTTTCTCTCCCTTTTTGATTCTATCAGTTAGTATTAGCAGATACTTGTCTTGTTTGTGTGATCTCTTTGACTCTTAGACCTATCAGAGCTATCAATTGTGAGCTGAAATTGATCACTTGGACTAGTGCGATGGCATTGGTACATACCATCTTGATGGGATTGTGTTGGAATCCCCTGGCACATTTCTAACTCCACCATTTGCGGCCAGTCCGATTGAGCATGTTCCAAATTGTTCATCACCTCCCTCTCTTTTTCCACTCTTAGATTTAACAGGGATCACTTTTCAGTTAAAATTTAAACACCTAAGAATAATTGTGTGTTGATTACTGAGTTCAACCAATAGTACTAGAACAACAACAACAACAACAAATACTAAAAAGGATAAAGTATTACATTGTACATCTAAAGTCAGGACAGGAGCTGATCAGTTCATTGTTGCTTATAGTGTCCATTTCACTTAACAGGTTTCCCCTTTGGCACTCAGTTGTCACCGATCAGGGAAAACAAATGATATTTTTCTCTTTGGGACTGGCTTAATTCACTCAGCATGATGTTTTCCAGATTGCTCCATCTTGTTGCAAATGACTGGGTTTCGTTGTTTCTTACTGCTGTATAGTATTCTATGGAGTACATGTCCCATAATTTCTATATCCAGCCAACAGTTGATGGGCATTTGGGTAGGTTCCAGGTCTTAGCTATTGTGAATTGAGCTGCAAGAAACATTAATGTGCAGATGGCTTTTTTCATTAGCCAAATTAAGTTCCTTTGGGTAAATTCCAAGGAGTGGTATGTCTGGGTTGTATGGCAGGGTTATGTTCAGGTTTCTGAGGACTCTCCAGACAGACTTCCATAGTGGCTTAACCAGTTTGCATTCCCACCAACAGTGGGTTAGGGTCCCTTTTTCCCCACATCCTCTCCAGCATCTGTTGTTGGTAGATTTCTGAATGTGAGCCATTCTCACTGGGGTGAGATGGAACCTCATTGTGGTTTTGATTTGCATTTCTCTGATTGCTAGTGATCTTGAACATTTTTTCATGTGTCTTTTGGCCATTTGGATTTCCTCTTTCGAAAAATGTCTATTGAGGTCCTTGGCCCATGTCTTAAGTGGGTTGTTTGTTTTGTTGTTGTGGATTTTCTTGATTTCCTTGTAGATTCTGGTTATCAATCCTTTATCTGTAGTATAGTTTGCGAATATTTTTTCCCATTCTGTCGGTTGCCTCTTCACTTTCCTGACTGTTTCTTTTGAAGTACAGAAACTTCTCAATTTGATGCAATCCCAAATGTTAATTTTGGTTTTGACTGCCTGTGCTGTTGGAGTATTTTCCAGGAAGTCTTTGCCTGTGCCTATATCTTGCAGGGTTTCTCCAATGATCTCTAATAATTTGATGGTTTCGGGTCGTAGATTTAAGTCTTTAATCCATGTTGAGTGAATTTTTGTGTAAGGTGATAGGTATGGGTCTTGCTTCAAGCTTCTGCACGTGGAAATCCAATTTTCCCAGCACCATTTATTGAATAGACTGTCCTTATTCCAGGGATTAGATTTGGATCTTTGGTCAAATATAAGTTGGCTGTAGATGTTTGGATTGATTTCTGGTGTTTCTATTCTGTTCCATTGGTCTATCCATCTATTTCTGTACCAGTACCATGCTGTTTTGATAACAACTGCCCTGTAGAAGCCATGTCTCTTTCCACCATGACTATTAGGACATGCATTGGTTGTTCAGTAAGTATTTGTTGTACCCAATAATAAACAATTGAACAGATGAGTAATTGAACAGATGATGAATTTCTTGAGAAAAAATAAATCAAGGATTGGATTAAGATGGAGGAATAGAGGGAGCTTACTGTTGTAGAAGATAGTATGAAAAAACTGGAGAGCATACAGTCTCAAGGAAGAGTTAGGGAAAAAATGGCAGAGGAAACTCCACACAAATTAGAGGGACACTGTGGACCATGTGCAGGGTGTGGAAATGCACAGCTCAGAAACCCAGCAGCCAAGAACCTCAGCAGCAGCTCAGGAAGTGAGACCAGACTGGAGCATCCCAAGCCACTGGTGATAAAGTTGCAGAAAGATCCTGGAGGGAATCCAGCTAGGAGCCCTAGGTAGGACAGTGTACCTGTCATGTTTCTGTCTCCCTGACCACCCTGAAACTGGCATTCTGTAATAAGCTGATAGAGAGCAGGCATCATTTTGGACATATGTAATAGATGCACCAGTGTCTGTACACCCAGCAAACAGCAGAGCAGAGAAACTTGAATTTGGTGGGGGGAACTGATGGAGGGCTGGGTGCTCATGACTGTGGGAGGCTTGTGTGCTGGGACTGTGAGAACACTGATGCTGTGTGGGAGGGCTCAGGGTGTGGCTGGGACTTTGGGCAGTCACTCTGGGAAGTTGCATCTACTCAGGGCTTGCTGATTACCTGGTGAGGATCACTGCATATCAGACTCCCACATATGTGCCAGGGGGTCAGAATATGTGTGGAATCCACTGCTGCTTTCCCAGAAGCATTAATATAACTGGTTTGGAAGTATAGCAGCCAGAATTCAAATCAGCACTCATATAGAATCCCAGTATTGTAGGAGATGGCTCAACCCATTATTAAACAACAGCTCCCTCTCCTATCTTCTGTGGTGAACTATTTCTAACATGCTTACTATTTTAGAATTAAGGGTTGTTTTGTTGGCATCTTATGTATTACACTATAAAATTTAATTTATCAGGTATATTTTTCCTTTTTCTTTTTTTAAAAAAAGATTTATTTATTTACTTGAAAGCCAGAGTTGCACAGAGCGAGAAGGAGAGGCAGAGAGAGAGAGGTCTTCCAACTGCTAATTCACTCCCCAGTTGGCTGCAATGGCCAGAACTGTGCCTATCCAAAGCCAGGAGCCAAGCATTTCCTCTGGATCTCCTATGAGGGTGCAGGGGTCCAAGGATTTGGGTCATCTACTACTGTTTTCCCAGGCTATTGCAGAGAGCTGAATCAGAAGTTGAGTAACTGGTACTCAAACCGGTGCACATATGGGATGCCGGTACTCTAGGCAGAAGATTTACCCACTATGCCACAAAGCTGGTCTCAGTATATTTTTAAAGGATTTTTTTTGCTCTGACTTTCATTCTTTAGACAGTATTTTGAAAAGAAGTTTTTGGGGCCATGCTATGGCATAGTGGGTAAAACTGCTGCCTGCAGCGCTAGCATTCCATATGGGTATGACTTTGAGTCCTGGCTGCTCCACTTTTGATCAAGCTCACTGTTATAGCCAGGGAAAGCAGTAGAAGATGGCCCAAGTGCTTGGGTTCCTGCACCCACATGGGAAATCCAGAAGAATCTATTGCCTCCTGACTTCAGATCAGCCCAGCTCTGGTCATTGTGGCCATCTGGGGAGTGAACCAGCAGATGGACGATCTCTCTCTCTCTCTCTCTCTCTCTCTCTTTCTGCATCTGCCATTCTGTAATTCTGCCTTTCAAATAAATAAATAAGTCTTGAAGAAAAGAAGTTTTAGGCTTTGATTAAGTGTTAATTATCCCTGTACTCAATTATAGATTTTAATTTTTTCTTGTATCTAGGAAATCTTTGCCTAACTTAAAGTGAAAAAAATTTCTTCTATGATTTTTTTTTCTGGAAGTATTATAGTTTTCAGTACTACAGTTAGATCTGTGGCATATTTTCTTTTCAATTTTGTAAATAGAAGCTATTTTATTGGAAATTAGTATCTCATTGTGCTAACACCATGTGTTGAAAAGGCTATACTTTCTCCCCTGTACTGTGATAGTGCCTCTGTAGAAAACCTGTTCACTGTGTTTGGATCTTCTCTGGAACCTCTTTTGTGTTCCATTCATCTGTCTGGCTTTCTGTATGACAACAGCATACTTTAGATTAGTATAAATTTATAACACTTAAAAATCATCATCCCTTTGATTTTATTATTTTTTCAGTTATTTTGGCTATCCTAGATTCTTTGCATTTTCATATGCACTTATATCAGCTTGTTACTTTATAAATAACCAGGTTGCTAAATGAAAGATCTCTGTGAGTGAGATCCCAGCAGAAAGAACGGGCCATCAAAGGAGATATCTTTCTCTGAAGGGAGGAGAGAACTTCCACTTTGATTATGGCTTTATCTAAATAAGGTTGGAATTTGTGAACTCAAGAGGCTTCCATAGCCTCGGCAACTCAAGATAAGAGCCTTGGGTGTCAATTGTTAAATCAACAATGGGAATCACTGTACACCTGCTTCCCATGTAGGATCTCTGTCCTCAGTGTGTTGTACTATGTGAATTAATGGTAAAACTACTACTCAGGCTGGCACCTTTGGAACAGCATGGTGCGCCGGCCGCAGTGTGCCAGCCACAGTGGCCATTGGAGGGTGAACCAACAGCAAAGGAAGACCTTTCTCTCTGTCTCTCACTGTCCACTCTGCCTGTCAAAAAGTAAAAAAAAATGATTGGCTAAATATAGGGTCAGAGCCACTATGGTGTACTTGCCAAACTGCAGGGTCTCAGGATATTATCAATTACCTTAAGTGCCTGAAAAGACACCTGAAACTTTAGGTATCTCCCTACTAGCTGCTGATTGGCTGTTGCTAGGTAGGGTTTATTGCAAGGGGAGTTCATTTATTTATTTTTTCTTTCATGAGCTTCAGGGTTCAGGGCTCGGCCAGGCCTGAATTACAAGATGGAGGCCTATTCTAAAATAGCTGTGCCTTCATCCAGGCTGAGGTCTCTCAGACACAACACAGTTTACTCATACATTCACCTATTGAAGAATATCCTGTTTCAAAATTTAGTTTGATTTTTTATATTATTGCTCATGTGGAAATTTGATTTCTTCAATCATTGCAGTTGTATAATGTTTGCATTATGGATTAGTCCAGATGTATTCTTCCTCTTTATCTTTTGAAAAGTGTGTAGAATCTTTTTCTCCAGTTTTATTGACTTCTTCATCCTGTCACAATGAAATTGATTTTGAAAACAGGCTGGTGTTCAGACATTGGGACAGACAAGTGCTTTTGGGTGCTTGGCTCAGGGGCAGTGGTGTGGCTTCTTTATGTTGACACTATCCTTGCTGACAGAGGCCATGCCATGCACTGAGCAGTGCTGTGGGGTCTGCTTGGCCATGTCTGAGATTAATTCTAGGCAGCCAAGGGATGAGCCAAGTTTTGCATGGGGCTAAGGCCTCACAGCCAGCATGATTCACATAGTAACCAGTCCTGAAGTGAGGATTGCAGGTGAACAATCCTCTGCCTGCAACAAGAAGTCCACCAGAGGCATACTCACTGTCCTCTGTGAGACCTGGGGAACTCCTGGCCACACTGCCATGGGTCCTTGCCACTTGTAGAGACTCCAGCTCCAGGCTCCACCTCTGTCACTGTGGGACTGTTCTTGTTCTCTGCAGTGATGCTGGCAACCCAGTTTCCTGTAACAGAGAATGGGGAGCCCTACTGGGGTTATGCTGAGGTCAAGGTGGTCAAAGTCAGAGGGGCCTCTGGGTCCATGCAGGAGGTGCTGCAGAACCTTGGGCTACATTTTACTGATTTTCAAGTGCAAATGAGCTATGGCCTGACCAGAGTCACTCCATTTTGTCCCTGATTGTCCTCTATTTTTTTGTAACCAGTCCCACAAATGCTAGCTACTCAAAAACTAATCTTGTAAAAGGTTTTTTGTAAGTTTATTTACACTAAGTACTGGGAAACTGGTTAATGCCCCTGAAATAAGCATAATGTTGCTTGCTCTAGCTCCTGTAACAAATGCTTGGCTTCGTAATTAACTTCAACAAGATATGGTTTTGGCCTTTTGAAGCTTACCCTTGAGCTCTATCAGGGCAGTATGATTTGGAGAGCACAGGCCCCTGTGCAGCCACAGGCTTTTAGAAATAAAAGACTCCATAATTTGGCCCTAAGACTTCAGCACTTATTAATATTTCTGAAATTAATAATCTGTGTGTGTTCTTGCCATGAATTCAGAGACAAATTCTGAATACTGGCTCAAATAGACCAGATGATAAGCTGAGTTTTTAAGCTTTTATTCAGTGAGAGAAACACATAGGAGAGTGAGGGCTTTATCTAAAGGAGAAAGGAAAGTCTGGAAATTCAGTAGGGTCCATACCAAGCAGGGAGCAGGCCAAGAGCTGTGGACTTGTCCTGTGAGGCCCCACCATTGGGGAGAGTGAGGCAATGGTGTTCTTCCACAGAAAGCACCAGGGACAGGCTTCAGTGAACATGTCCACCTTTACTAATGACCATGTACACTTTCAAAGGGCAGGCAGAAGGGGTGTAACTAATTCAGGGCAACCCTAACTCTATAGGATAGAACCAACACTGGCACCAATATGCATCTCCAATTACCTTAAAGGTCTCATAGTTAGGGTAGCTTTCAAGGTGGGCCTGGACCACTCCCAGCAACAGTTTACCTAATTGGCAGAAGGTGGGGTTGGGAGGAAATGTGCCTGAGGCTCCCACCTCCCACCATCAGTCAGGCTAGCCACATGGGCTAGGCAGAAAGACTCACAGGATCACCCACATCTCCTCCCTTTGTTTTAGGGCAAGTGTGACTCTGCTTAGCGTGGCACGGCAACAAGCTGCAACCCATAATAAGCTTTAAATTAAATTGAAGAATGCCTACCATGGGAATTAAGGGCAGGGAGGAAAAGAAGGGCAAAGGGAAAAAGATCAGGCCCACCATGTTTCAGGCCTTTGTAATTGGCAGGCGGGTGCACAGATATGGGAAAGCAGGGGCATGAGATCATGCAGGGGGCATGGGGAAAGTGTGATGAAGTCATAGCCTTTCAGCTCTCAAGTCTAATGATGTATGACTGCCTGCATCATTCCCCCTTCAGAGACTCCATTCCCTTAATCCTAGGGATGTTGAAGGGTGTAGAATCATCACATCTTCTATAGCTGCTTCCTGTTTATGAGGGATGTAGTGCAGGCCCTGCCTGTCCTGGGTCTGGAAGTCTCTGCCTATCTCATTTAACAAATTCTCTTTGTGAGCTGGAGCAATCTTGGTCACTACCAATGTCTGTGTCCCCTGCATGGTCAGTTACTCCCAGAAGTTGTTGAGTTCTGGAACATGTAAGTTTGTTAATTAGTATGAGCAAAACTGGAACATGACCAATTGTAAGTGGAGTGCCCCTTTAAGATGAAAAGACCACATCCTACAGACTCCCAGATAGTGGGTGGTGATACATTATAAACCCATTTAGCTTGAGTATAGAGAATTATAATAGAAGAACACATTAGGAGTTTTATTATTAATAACAGAGAATCAAAAGAGGCAGGTACACCATGCCTGCCTTCAGGTGCAGCACTCTTGATGTGAGGAAAGCAAAGGCTTTACTTTTCTTTTTTCTTTAGATCTCTGGCTTACAGGAATAATCAGGCATGTCTTTTGAGTACACCTGTGAGGACTTGAGAGGTAGACATTTAATCCTAATTTTACTGAGGTAGTCATGTTCAGTAGCACCTGGTAAGGTCCCTTCCATTTAAGCTGTAGCTGATCTGAAGAGGATCTTTCTGTGAATGGCTTGTTCAGGGAAAGGTGCTGAAGTTGGCTTGTCAGAGGGTCAGCTTTCAGAGACTGGGTCCAGGGTTTGGCATTTCAGGCTGCTATCCACACAGGCTGCAGAGTGATCTCTGGAAAACATAAGAAAAACCTTTGCCCATCATTATGAGGGGATCAGGCCCCTTCCATTGTTGGGTGGTTGGGTCCCTCCACCAAACCAGAGGCAATTGGGTTGCACCTGTGAGAGGTCTCCAGCATTTCAATGCTGGTGGCTCTCCAGGGGGTGAGACCTGTAAGAACTTTATGGTAAAAGGAGCAAAGTTAATACACTAATAGTGGGGGTATCATACTCTCCCCTCTGTTTTTTTAAGCATAGTCTTGAGGTCCTGCATGGGAAGTTAGTGCACAGTGACTCCTATGGTTAATTTAACAATTCACACTCTTGTGTGATGTCAGTGATCACCCAAGGCTCTTGACATGAGCTGTCTAGGCTATGGAAGCCTTCTGAATCCACAAACTCAGTCAATATTTAGAGAAGGACGTAAGCAAAGTGAAAGTTCTCCCTTTGAAGAGAGTACATCCTTCTTTGATGACCACTTCTTTCCACAGGAGTCTCACCCAGGGAGACTCTCCCTGTAGGTACACCTTTTCACACAAGTGTCCTGTCTTTCCATGCCTGAAATGCTCTTGTGGGCTTTTTAGCCAGATCAGAATGCCTTTAGGGATGACTCTGAGGTAACTGAGAGTTACTTAGAGCAATTGCCATTCTATGAGTCTGCTGTATGGACTGCTTCCCATGTTGAAGCATTTACTCCTCTTTAATTATATTAATTCTATTGATATGATCACTTTAAAAATTAGTGCCTCCTATATGACCAACTTAAAACTTAATGCAATCAAATACAGTCACTTTTAAACTTAATCATATATATATATATGTCAAAACTTAAGATGCCACTTTCACCATCTAGCCCAAGGGAATTTGGGATCCCATGGTGAAGTAAGTCCAGCCATGAAATTATGATTTAAGCTCTCATTTTGGCTATGCTGTTACACAGAACATGTTAGTCACTCCTTTCATAAGATCTAAAACTCAAACTACATCCTGAGGAATCCCTCAGGACAGAGTCAGTGTCCCATCTTAAAGAGAATAGAGAAATGTGGGAGCAAGTCAGGCTTGCCTGAATGCCCACTGACAATGTCAAATGGAATATTAACAAGTGGTTTTAACCATTAAATAATAGCCTATAAAATATTTACTGTAGGTCCAATGCCTTCTATAAATTTTAAGAATACATGTATTTAAATATATCTTAAATATCTAACATGATGTGGCTTGTTTAAACAACAAACAGAAACATAAAACATTTTTTAGTTCCTTTCTATCAACAAATTTAAAACATCTGACAAAGAGATTCAGGTCAGATGGATCAAATGTATCTTCAATTAATTTTAGCTATTAAATTTATGAGCAATCCTTCCTTGATAAACCAATTAAGACAGAGCTCAAAGTAAATTTTCCCATGTAGACATACAATATGAATACACACATAACACAACATACAAGATAGAACAATAAAGCAGTTTTAGTAATAGTTTCCTAAAATCTTTAGCTTTTTTTTTATTACCAACCAATTAAAATTACTTTCTGTTCTTGAAAACCTAATTAACCATACTTTCTTCCAGTTGGAACCTGTAGTGCATTATTGACTTCATCTGTTTACAGAACAATTCAAAACTACTGAATCCAATAGAAGTGGCTGGAAAAAGTCCATCAGAACCTATAGGAGGGCAGCTAAACACAGAACCAACAATATTTTAGTTTAGAGCAGCAAATCTGATATACAAAACTGTGGATGAGTAAAGACTTTAAATAGCTATGTTTAAAATGATAAACTCATTAACCAACAAGAGGCATTTGCATACTTCACACAGTATTTTCAAAAGCACCTGTAGGATTTTACAAAACATTTAATACTTTTAGGCCTCTGGGCCTTTCTCATTAAGAGTAACACAAGATTGTCTAGTAACACATGATCATTAGACTTTTTAACATTCAGACATTTGTATCAGTGGCATTTTATTTTATATTATCAAAACTTAAATTTAGCACGACTTCACATTTTAACAGTATCTGTAATGTAACCCAAATAGCCTGATTAATTAGCTGGTGTCTCTCCAAGATGAGAGACATATATCCTTTTACATTTCCAGGAACCCAACTGGAAATATCAAAGTTCAAATTCTTTGGAACTTTGATTTTTTTGAATGCCTGTAAAAGATGACAAGAAAGGAGAGTGGCAAGATGGCGGAATAGGAAGGGAGCACACTATTAGTCCGGAGGAGAAACAGGTTAATAAAAGTGGAGATACTGCAGGGTCAAGGAAGAGTAGGGGAAGAAACAGCAGAGGAAACTCTTCTGGAACTAGTGATTCACAGTGGACCTGCGTGGAGAGCGTGGGAGCCCAAGTTCGGGACACCAGCGGCAGACTCAACACACCAGCGCTGGAACACGAGGTGAGTCGAACCTCAATAGCTCGAGACACCAGCGAGAAAGCAGAAAGAGGAGACTAGAGGGAATGAGGGTTGAAACTCCGTGGGGAAAAGTTCACCAGGCTAACTAGAAGAGAGAGAGGAAAAAAATAAAAAAAAGCGACCGATACGGACACAAGTTTCTTTCTCTCCGCTCACCCCTCAAAGGCGAGCAAGAAAAAGAGCAGGCGCCATTTTGACATACGTCATAAGCAGGGCGACCTCAGGTCTGCACCGGCCCTGAGCCTAGCAGAAAAACCTGACTCTGGGGGGAGGGGTGAAATAACAGGAGATTAGGATCTAACTTGGCAACCCAGTGGGAGACTGCAGGAGAATTGGAGCCCACACTGAGGGCAGCACAGATTCCCAGTGGTCCTTGGGAAAGAGCTTCCAATCTCTGGCTCCTGTGGGTGTATCATTTGCCTGCTAACTACCTCCAATTACGTTCAGCTGTGCGGAATTACTTCCCTTTTGAATCAAAAAAAGAAAGAAAGAAAGAGAGAGATTTACCACACCTAACCTGGGAGTGTCATCTTTGACACACCCTCAACCCTGAGGAACCAAACACAGCTCTCAGTCCACACGCATCTCAAGCCTCTAAGGCTCCACCAAAAGCAGACAGTACACTTAATATAGAGCCATAGTGTAACAAGAAAAAACACCACAGTGAAGAAACCAAATATCTCCAACATGCCAAACAACAAATGCAAAATCCAAGGTAACGAAAACAAGGAAGACACTATGACATCCCCAAATGAAAAAGACACCCCAATCCAAGATTATGAACATGAAGACATAGAGCAAATGCAAGAAGCAAATCTCAAAAAATTGATAAGAACATTAAGAAGTTCTCAAAAACAAATTCTTGAACTACAGAAATCCTTAATGGACAAGATAGAAAATCTCTCTCGTGAAAATGAAATATTAACGAGGAATCAAAATGAAATGAAACAACTAGTAGAACAAGAAACTGTGATAGTAACAAAAAACCACAATGAAATGAAGAATTCAATAGATCAAATAACAAACACATTAGAGAGCCTTAAAAACAGAATGGGCGAAGCAGAAGGGAGAATATCAGACTTAGAAGACAGAGAATAGGAAACAGGCAAACCAAAGAAAAGAAGAAGAAATTAGAAATCTAAAAAAATATTTTCGGGAATCTACAGGATACTATTAAAAAACCCAACATTCGGGTTCTAGGAGTTCCTGAAGTCATGGAGAGGGATAAAGGATTAGAAGGCATTTTCAGTGACATACTAGCAGAAAATTTCCCAGGTTTGGAGAAGAACAGAGACATCTTAGTACAGGAAGCTTATAGAACCCCTAATAAACATGACCAAAAGAGATCCTCACCACGACATGTTGTAATCAAACTCACCACAGTGAAACATAAAGAAAAGATCCTAAAATGTGCAAGGGAGAAACATCAGATTACTCTTAGAGGATCTCCAATTAGACTCACAGCAGACTTCTCATCAGAAACCCTACAAGCTAGAAGGGAATGGCGAGACATAGCCCAGGTACTAAGAGAGAAAAACTGCCAGCCCAGAATATTATATCCTGCAAAGCTCTCATTTGTGAATGAAGGTGAAATTAAGACTTTTCATAGCAAACAGAAATTGAAAGAATTTGTTGCCACTCATCCTGCCCTGCAAAAGATGCTTAAAGATGTGTTACACACAGAAACACAGAAACATGGTCACCAATATGAAAGAAGGTAAAGGAAGGAAACCTCACAGCAAAAGATCACAGGAAGCTGAATTTCTCTTTGACATAGAATTAAACTCTGATGCTCTGTTAAATCAATGTGTTAATGTAATCTATTATGTTCTCTTGATGTCTGTTAAATTCTAATTGTTCAAAAACAGCTGAATTTTTACTAAGAGCTATGGGTTATTTAAATATGTGCTTATTTTCAAAGATTTGAATAATCACCTTGTAACAATGATCAAATTGGGTCTATGATTTTAAGGAATCTTATTTCAACCAGATAGTTTGGATTTTGAGCCTTCTTGGCATTCTTGAGAGGCATTCAAAAATTCAAACTTTCAAACAATCTGGACTCTAAAATTTCCAGTAAATCCTGGACTTTGGTTTTTCCAGTTTGGGCCCAACTGAAAAAATTGAAGGACGTATGTCTCTCATCTTATAGAGACAGCAACTAACATCCAACTATTTGGATTATATTAGAAGTACTGTCAAGATGTGATGTGGTACCAGACTTTAAGTTTCTATAATGGAAAATGCTATTAATACAAATGTTTGAGAATTAAAAAGTCTAATGATCTTGTGTTACTAGACATGATAGTTATCTTAATGAGAAAGCCCCAGAGGCCTAAAGGGTTAAATACTTGTAAAATCCTACAGGTGCTTTCAAAAATACTGTGAAGTAAGCAAGTGCCTCTTGTTGGTTGATGAGTTTATAATTTTAAACATGGCGACTTAAAGTCTTTTGTCATCCAGAGTTCTATATGATTTGCTGCTCATAAAACTAAAGCATTGTTGGTTCTGTGTTTAGCTGTCCTCCTATAGGTTCCTATGGACTTTTTCCAGCCACTTCTATTGTATTCACTACTTTGGGATGGCTCTGTAAACAGATGAAGCCAAGAATGTATTAACAGTACCAACTGAGAGAAAGTATGGTTAACTGAGGTTACTAAAAACAAAAAGCAATTCAAATCAATTGGCAATCTACAAAAAGAGTTAAAGATTTTAAAAGCTATTATTAAAATTGCTATATTGGTCTACTATGCTATGTTATATGTGTGTACATATTGTATGTCCACATGGGGAAATTTTATTATTAAGAGTTTTATTTTAAATGGCTTATAGATAAGATTGTCCATAAATTTAAGCTGCTAAAATCAATCAAAGATACATTTTAATTTGTGTGACCTGAATCTCTGCATCATATGTTTTATACTTGTTGGTAGAAAGAAACTAAAAACATTTTATATGGTTGTGCTTAAGTTTACTGGTTAAAAAAACTACAGCATATTAGATATTTAAGAGGTGTTTCCAAATACATGATTCTTAAAATTTGTAGAAGGCATTGGACATTCTGGTAAATGTTTTCTTAAGTTGTTATCTAATGGTTGAAACTGTTTGCTAAGTATTCATGTGATATTGCTATTGTCAGCAAGCGATCTAGGACTTGCTCCCTCATATCTCAGACACCACAGAAATAAAAAGAATCATCAGAAATTACTACAAGGACTTGTATGCCAGCAAACAGGGAAATCTATCAGAAATGGACAGATTCTTGGACACATACAACCTACCTAAATTGATTCAGGAAGACATAGAAAACCTAAACAGACCCATAACTGAGACAGAAATAGAAACAGTAATAAGGCCCTCCCAACAAATAAAAGCCCAGGACCAGATGGATTCACTGCTGAATTCTAAAAGACATTTAGAGAAGAACTAACTCCAATTCTTCTCAAACTATTCAGAACAATCGAAAAAGAGGGAATCCTCCCAAATTCTTTCTATGAAGCCACCATCACCTTAATTCCTAAGCCAGAAAAAGATGCAGCATTGAAAGAGAATTACAGACCAATATCCCTGATGAACATAGATGCAAAAATCCTCAATAAAATTCTGGCCAATAGAATGCAACAACACATCAGAAAGATCATCCACCCAGACCAAGTGGGATTTATCCCTGGTATGCAGGAATGGTTCCACATTCAAAAAACAATCAACGTAATACACTACATTAACAGACTGCAGAAGAAAAGCCATATGATTCTCTGAATACACGCAGAGAAAGCATTTGATAAAATACAACACCTTTTAATGATGAAAACTCTAAGCAAACTGGGTATGGAAGTAACACTCCTCAATACAATCCAAGCAATATATGAAAAACCCACGTTCAACATCCTATTGAATGGGGAAAAGTTGGAAGCATTTCTGCTGAGATCTGGTACCAGACAGGGATGTCCACTCTCACCACTGCTATTCAATATAATTCTGGATGTTTTAGCCAGAGCTATTAGGCAAGAAAAAGAAATTAAAGGGATACAAATTGGGAAGGAAGAACTCAAACTATCCCTCTTTGCAGATGATATGATTCTTTATTTAGGGGACCCAAAGAACTCTACTAAGAGACTATTGGAACTAATAGAAGAGTTTGGAAAAGTAGCTGGATATAAAATCAATGCACAAAAATCAACAGCCTTTGTATGCACAGGCAATGCCACGGCTGAGGAAGAACTTCTAAGATCAATCCCATTCACAAAAGCTACAAAAACAATCAAACACCTTGGAATAAACTTAACCAAGGACGTTAAAGATCTCTATGATGAAAACTACAAAACCTTAGAGAAAGAAGTAGAAGAGGATACCAAAAAAATGGAGAAATCTTCCATGCTCATGGCTTGGAAGAATCAATATCATCAAAATGTCTATTCTCCCAAAAGCAATTTATACATTCAAGGCAATACCAATCAAGATACTGCAGACCTTATTCTCAGATCTAGAAAAAATGATGCTGAAATTCACAGGGAGACACAGAAGACCTCGAATAGCCAAAGCAATCTTGTACAACAAAAACAAAGCCGGAGGCATCACAATACCAGATTTCAGGACATACTACAGGGCAGTGGATATCAAAACAGCATGGTACTGGTACAGAAACAGATGGATAGACCAATGGAACAGAATAGAAACACCAGAAATCAATCCAAACACTGAGAGCCAACTTATATTTGATCAAAGATCCAAATCTAATCCCTGGAATAAGGACAGCCTATTCAATAAATGGTGCTGGGAAAATTGGATTTCCACGTGCAGAAGCTTGAAGCAAGACCCATACCTTTCACCTTACACAAAAATTCACTCGACATGGATTAAAGACTTAAATCTATGACCTGAAAACATCAAATTATTAGAGAGAATTGGAGAAATCCTGCAAGATATAGGTACAGGCAAAGACTTCTTGGAAAAGACCCCAGGAGCACAGGCAGTCAAAACCAAAATTAACATTTGGGATTGCATCAAATTAAGAAGTTTCTGTACTTCAAAAAAAAACAGTCAGGAAAGTGAAGAGGCAACCGACAGAATGGGAAAAAATATTTGCAAACTATACTACAGATAAAGGGTTGATAACCAGAATCTACAAGGAAATCAAGAAAATCCACAACAACAGAACAAATAACCCACTGAAGAGATGGGCCAAGGACCTCAATAGACATTTTTCAAAAAAGGAAATCCAAATGGCCAACAGACACATGAAAAAATGTTCAAGATCACTAGCAATCAGAGAAATGCAAATCAAAACCACAATGAGGTTTCACCTCACCCCGGTGAGAATCGCTCACATCCAGAAATCTACCAACAATAGATGCTGGAGAGGATGTGGGGAAAAAGGGACACTAACCCACTGTTGGTGGGAATGCAAACTGGTTAAGCCACTATGGAAGTCAGTCTGGAGATTCCTCAGAAACCTGAACATAACCCTACCATACAACCCAGCCATCCCACTCCTTGGAATTTACCCAAAGGAAATTAATTTGGCTAATAAAAAAGCCATCTGCACATTAATGTTTATTGCAGCTCAATTCACAATAGCTAAGACCTGGAACCAACCCAAATGCCCATTAACAGTTGGCTGGATAAAGAAATTATGGGACATGTACTCCATAGAATACTATACAGCAGTAAGAAACAATGAAACCCAGTCATTTGCAACAAGATGGAAGGATCTGGAAAGCATCATGCTGAGTGAATTAAGCCAGTCCCAAAGAGACAAATATCATTTGTTTTCCCGGATGGGCGACAACTGAACACCAAAGGGGAAACCTGTTAAGTGAAATGGACACTATAAGAAACAATGACCTGATCAGCTTTTGTCCTGACCCTAGATGTACAATGTAATACTTTATCCTTTTTAGTATTTGTTGTTGTTGTTGTTCTAGTACTAGTGGTTGAACTCTGTAATTAATACACAATTATTCTTAGGTGTTTAAATTTTAACTGAAAAGTGATCCCTGTTAAATTTCAGAGTGGAAAAAGAGAGGGAGGAGATGCACAATTTGGGACATGCACAATCAGTCTTGCCCCAAATGATGGAGTTAGAAATGTGACAGGGGATTCCAATACAATCCCATCAAGGGTGGCATGTACCAATGCCATCCCACTAGTCCAAGTGATGAATTTCAGTTCACATTCGATGGCTTGGATAGGTCGAAGAGTCAAAGGGATCACACAAACAAGACAAGTGTCTGCTCATACTAACTGATAGAATCAAAAAGGGAGAGAAAGATCCAGCATGGGAAGTGGGATACACAGCAGACTCATAGAATGGCAGCTGTCCTAAACAACACTCTGGCCTCAGAATCAGCCCTTAAGGCATTTGGATCTGGCTGAAGAGCCCATGAGAGTATTGTAGGCATGGAAAGCCAAGATACCATGGAAAAGAAAAAAAGAAGAAGACCTAAATGAAAGATCTCTGTGAGTGAGATCCCAGTGGAAAGAACGGGGCAATCAAAGAAGGAGGTACCTTTCTCTGAAGGGAGGAGAGAACTTCCACTTTGACTGTGACCCTATCGGAATAAGATCAAAGTCAGCCCATTCTGAAGGCTTCCATAGCCCTGGCAACTCATGACTAGAGCCTAGGGAGATTACTGACGCCATGAACAGGAGTGTCAAATTGTTAAGTCAGCAACAGGAGTCACTGTGGACTTACATCCCATGTGGGATCTGTCCTTAATGTGTTGTCTAATGTGCAGTGATGCTTAACTAGTACTGAAACAGTATTTTTACAGTTTGTGTTTCTGTGTGGGTACAAACTGATGAGATCTTTACTAATTATATACTGAATCGATCTTCTGTATATAAAGATAATTGGAAATGAAAAAAAAAAACCTGGTGTTAAATTGGAAACGGCGTAGAAACTTAATTAATTTTTAAAAAATATTATGTAGGATCTCTGTCTTTAATGTGCTGTACACTCTTATTTAATGCTATAACTAGTATTCCAACAGTATTTTTTTTTCACTTTCTGTTGCTATATGGGGGCAAACTGTTGAAATCGTAACCTAATATATACTAAACTGATCTTTTGTATATAAAGAGAATGAAAATGAATCATGATGTGATTAGAAGGGGAGAGGGAGTGGGAAAGGGGAGGGTTATGGGTGGGAGGGAAGTTTTGGGAGGGGGGAAGCCATTATAACCCATAAGCTGTACTTTGGAAATTTATATTCATTAAATAAAAGTTTAATAAAAAAAAAAACACAATGAGGTTTCACCTCACCCCGGTGAGAATGGCTCACATCCAGAAATCTACAAACAACAGATGCTGGAGAGGATGTGGGGAAAAAGGGGCCCTAACCCACTGTTGGTGGGAATGCAAACTGGTTAAGCCACTATGAATTCAGTCTGGAGATTCCTCAGAAACCTGAACATAACCCTACCATACAACCCAGCCATCCCACTCCTTGGAATTTACCCAAAGGAAATTAATTTGGCTAATAAAAGAGCCACCTGCACATTAATGTTTATTGCAGCTCAATTCACAATAGCTAAGACCTCGAACCTACCCAAATGCCCATCAACTGTTGGCTGGATATATAAAAATTATGGGACATGTACTCCATAGAATACTATACAGCAGTAAGAAACAATGAAACCCAGTCATTTGCAACAAGATGGATGGATCTGGAAAGCATCATGCTGAGTGAATTAAGCCAGTCCCAAAGAGACAAATATCATTTGTTTTCCCTGATTGGCGACAACTGAGCACCAAAGAGGAAACCTGTTGAAGTGAAATGGACACTAAAAGAATCAATGACCTGATCAGCTCTTGTCCTGACTCTAGATGTACAATGTAATACTTTATCCTATTTAGTATTTGTTGTTGTTGTTGTTCTAGTTCTAGTGGTTGAACTCTGTAATTAACACACAATTATTCTTAGGTGTTTTAATTTTAAATTTCAGAGTGGAAAAAGAGAGGGAGGAGATGTATAATTTGGGACATGCTCAATTGGACTTGCCCCAAATGTTGGAGTTAGAAATGTGCCAGGGGATTCCAATACAATCCCATCAAGGTGGCATGTACCAATGCCATCTCACTAGTCCAAGTGATCAATTTCAGTTACCAATTGATGGCTCTGATAGGTCGAAGAGTCAAAGGGATCACACAAACAAGACAAGTGTCTGCTCATACTAATTGATAGAATCAAAAAGGGAAAAAACAATCCAACATGGGAAGCGGGATACACAGCACACTCATAGAATGGCAGATGTCCTAAACAAAACTCTGGCCTCAGAATCAGCCCTTAAGGCATTTGGATCTGGCTGAAGAGCCCATGAGAGTATTGTAGGCATGGAAAGCCAAGATACCATGGAAAAGAAAAAAAAAAGAAGAAGACCTAAATGAAAGATCTCTGTGAGTAAGATCCCAGTGGAGAGAACGGGGCCATCAAAGAAGGAGGTACCTTTCTCTGAAGGGAGGAGAGAACTTCCACTTTGACTATGACCCTATCGGAATAAGATCAAAGTCAGCCCACTCTGGAGGCTTCCATAGCCCTGGCAACTCATGACTAGAGCCTAGAGAGATTACTGACGCCATGAACAGGAGTGTCAAATTGTAAAGTCAGCAACAGGAGTCACTGTGCACTTACATCCCATGTGGGATCTGTCCTTAATGTGTTGTCCAATGTGAAGTGATGCTATAACTAGTACTGAAACAGTATTTTTACACTTTGTGTTTCTGCGTGGGTACAAACTGATGAGATCTTTACGAATTATATACTGAATCGATTTTCTGTATATAAAGATAATTGGAAATGAAAAAAAAAACCTGGTGTTAAATTGGAAATGGCATAGAAAATTAATTAATTTTTTTAAAAATATATTATGTAGGATCTCTGTCTTTAATGTGCTGTACACTCTTATTTAATGCTATAACTAGTGCTCCAACACTATTTTTCTCACTTTGTGTTGCTATATGGGGGCAAACTATTGAAATCATTACCTAATATATACTAAACTGATCTTCTGTATATAAAGAGAATTGAAAATGAATCATGATGTGATTGGAAGGGGAGAGGGAGCAGGAAAGGGGAGGGTTGTGGGTGGAAGTGAAGTTTTGGGAGGGGGAAGCCATTGTAACCCATGAGCTGTACTTTGGAAATTTATATTCATTAAATAAAAGTTTAATAAAAAAAGTGAAAAAAAGAAAATGCAAATTTCTACAAAGTTAAAAATATTATTTAAACATTAAAAAAAAAAAGACCTGGTGCATTGAATCAAATCCCATAATTTGTACAGTTTTAAGAGTCAGAACTGGGAAGAAAGGATAGTACCCACAAGGGAGACCAGGAGGAATCACCTGGCTCCTGGCTTTGGATCATTGCAGCGTGCTGGCTGCCGCACACCAGCCATAGTGGCCATTTGGGAGATGAACCAATGGAAGGAAAACCTTTCTCTCTGTCTCTCTCTCTCACTGCCTAACTCTGCCTGTCAAAAAAAAAATCAACAAATGACAAAACTGATGAGGATTTGGAAAAAGTTACCCTGGTCCACTGTTGGTGTGAATGTAAACTGGTGTAAGCCACTGTGAAAGACCGTATGGAGATATCTTACAAATCTGATTACAGACCTACCATATGATCTAGCCATCCCACTCTTTGGAATTTACCCAAACCAAAAGAAATTAGCATATGCAAGAGTTATCTATAACCCCATGTTCACTGCAGCACAATTCACAATAGCTGAGGTCTGGGAACAATCCAGATATCAATCAATTGTTGACTTGATAAGAAAATAAAGGTATATACACACTACGGTGTACTACTCAGTTATAAAAAAAAAGAAAAAGAATCCCTGTCTTTTGCAACAAGATAGATGAAACTGGAAATCATTATACTTAGTGAAATAAACTAGTCCCCAAGACAGATATCATATGTTTTCCCTGATCTGAGGTAGCTAATAGAGTACCTAAAATGTAATGTATTAGAGTTAGATACACTTTTTCAGATTTGATGATTGTTTAGAGCATTTGTCTTTTCCATTGAGGAACAGTGATTTTTTTTAATTTATTTTTTTCCTTCATACTATTTGCTGACTTGTTGAACTCTTACTTAGTGTAGGGTTAACTATGCAATCATTTTGTAAAAGTTAAGTGGGAATGTGAGAGGGAAGAGGAGAAAGGGTTGGAGTGTGTGTGGGAGGGAGGGTATTGAGGGAAGTGTCACTTACATTCATTAGTCTGTATATATGAAATATATCAAACTATATTACTTAAAATTTTAAAAAGAAGTAAATATTTAAAATTCAAAAAAATTATACCAATAACAAGAATTTTAAAGGTGTTTATATATATATAATATATATGTGTGTGTGTTTATGACATTACAATGTAAATGCACATATATATATAATTTGTAATATAAATGTACACAGAGCAACATTTTGAAATCTGTATAATGTATTTATCATCAGAAAAGAATACTCAGATTTCTGTAATGATCCAGTTTCTGAAAATTACAAGAATGAAGAGTAAGCCATCAAGTTGTAGCTCATAAAGTCTGTTTCTCTGTTTCTCCAAGTCTACCAGCCTCTAAAATTAAATAAACATACATAATTCTGGGATAAAAATAACATTAAGATCCCACTATTTTCCCACATAATTTTCAGGAAACATACTAGTATCTAGACACACAGTGGCAAATTTATCTATGAATAAAATATATGTATGTTATATATGTTACATATATTCATATATTTACTACGTTGAGGAGAAAGAATTATTACCCTTGGCTAAAGTGGCCCTGAGACACTGTGTACCCAGAAGGCAACTTACAGAATGTTGGGGGTGATGATGATCTTACAATAAAAATTAAATCACCATGGCCACAGATTCACAGGGTTAGGATTGGTCTAGACTTAAGTATTTGTGCAAAAGAGTGACTCCAGTGAATTTAAAAATTAACAAATTTTCATAATTAAAGGTTAATTTCAAGTTCCATGAATGTCTATAAAGCTAAGAATTAAATCTCCTGCTAATGAGTGATGGAACGCGCCCTAAATTGTTCTCATATACTGTGAAAATAAAATTTGGACATCTGCCAGAATTTGATGGCCTTACAATGATAAAGTAAATCATGGTAGCCTGAAGTGCCCTGCACTAGAATTGGCACAAATTAGGTTATTATTTATTGAGGTGGTAATAATAAATTTGAATCAACATGAAAAATAGAGAAATGTATTCATTTCAATATATGTTTTATATTGATAGTTGTGTGTACAAATGGTAAATTTAGTAGAAGCAGGAATAAGGTTACAAGGAGATGTAACAGATATTAATAAAAGTAGCCCTCAATACACATTTAAATACAGAAAATCTGTGCTTTCTTAAATCAAAGAAAGTTTATGCCATTAAACTCAGTAATTTTAAAACCAAGATAAAATTGTCTTGATCTAATGAATGGAAATTTTAAAGAGAATGACAATTTTGATTCTCGAAATATAAAGAAGCTATAAAAAAGTGTCCTTGAAAGTGTAAAAGAATGTAATGTTCTAAAATTATTTGATAGGCCATAAAGATGGAGATTGCTAAGACAACTTGAACATTATTTAGTGCATTCATGACATGAAAATATAAGTGCCCCAAAAAATCATCATACATTGGCAGTGCTAAGATTGCTTTCCATGTGGATATTGACATACTCAGATGAAATTAATAAAATGAAAGACAAAATATAGAAAATTGATGCACATGGAAGTTAAAACTTTGTCTTGCCCTTAGTAACAATGTCATTTTAATGTGAGCCATAATTAAAAACAAATATGTGGATGAATATTTGGTGAAAGAACAGTCTGGAATAAACTGGAAAAATTACAGTATGATATAGACTTGTAGTTTGGAAAATTTCCACAATCAGAAAATAATTTAAAGTTCCAGGAGCATCTAGAAACATTAATAATGTATCCTATGCTGATGACCATGATGGTGCTGGCACTGCAATGTACTCAAATCCTATACACATGACAGTTGCTGGGACAACTTCCAGCATTTAGAGTGAGTAGATGACCACACAATTATAAATCAAACTGTGGGGCCCATCATTTCCCTGTGTTAGGAATGTTACAAATCAGGTTACTCATTACACATGCAGGTGACAGTAGTAAATGACAAAATAAATATGCACTCCATGGAAGGCATTTAATTTTGATTATATGGTATATGAATTAGTAATTTGGCAGAAACAGAGTCATAATCATATAGAGATGGGCTAATAATTGGATGGTGGAGTAGGGAGGGAGCTTACTGCTCTAGCCCAGGAGAAAATAGTTTTTAAAAAGTGGAAATAGAGGCCGGTGCCGTGGCTCAACAGGCTAATCCTCCGCCTTGCGGCGCCGGCACACCGGGTTCTAGTCCCGGTCGGGGCACCGATCCTGTCCCAGTTGCCCCTCTTCCAGGCCAGCTCTCTGCTGTGGCCAGGGAGTGCAGTGGAGGATGGCCCAAGTGCTTGGGCTCTGCACCCCTTGGGAGACCAGGATAAGCACCTGGCTCCTGCCATCGGAACAGCGTGGTGCGCCGGCCGCAGCGCGCTACCACGGCGGCCATTGGAGGGTGAACCAACGGCAAAGGAAGACCTTTCTCTCTGTCTCTCTCTCTCACTGTCCACTCTGCCTGTCAAAAAATAAAAAAAAAAGTGGAAATAGAGTAGTCTCAGGGAAGAGTCAGGTAAAAAATGACAGAGGGAATTCTACTGATATTAGAGGGATGCAGTGAACCCACATGGATGGCATGGTGCCCATGGATCATGACTCCAACAGCTGAGAGCCTATGCACCAGAACTGGAAAGTGAGGTGAGACAAGACCACAGTAGCCTGAGCCACCGGCAAAAATGTGGCAGGAACCTAGAGGAAATGAGGCTTAAATATCCAAGGGAAAGTGTGCCAGCCAAACTAGAGGAGAGAGAAAAAAAAGGGACAGTACAGACATGTTTCTCTCTCTCCAATCACCTCACAAAGACATGCAAGCTAATAGAGCAGGAGCCATTTTGGACATACATAACATCTGTGCCAGCTTGTGTCTGCATCAGGCAAGCAGCCGAGTGGAGACTCCTAACTCCTAACTCTGGATGGATGCAATGGCTGGAGCTGCCACAATCCAAAGCCAGGAGTCAGGAGCTTCTTCTGCGTCTCCCACATGGGTGCAGGGCCATCTTCTACTGCTTTCCCAGGCTATAGCAGAGAGCTGGATCAGAAGAGGAGCAACCGGGACTAGAACCAGTGCCCACATGGTATGCCAGCATTTCAGGCCAGGGCTTTAACTTACTGTGCCACAGCGCTGGTCCCAACCTTTCTTCCTTATGGGAGTACCTATTGTATGGGATGTAATTTCCAGCAAATGGCTCTGTCACATGGTTATGTTGATTTTGGAAAAAGTCCTTCACATTCATTATATTCTTAAGTTCTATCCCTTGTTTGAACTACATGTGTTATGAGGTATTCCTTCTGACAAAAGGCTTTCCCACATTTATTACAAGATTTCCACCATGTAATAAATTCTCGATGTTATATTGTGTGATATTGGCATAGTTTTCCAACACTCATTCCATTCATGTGGTTTCTCCCCCATGTGAATTCTGATGTTTTATGGGGTGTTACTTATGGATAAAGGCTTTTCCATATGCATTATATACAAAGTGTTTTCCCACATATGAATTAGATGATGTGCAATGAGGGCTGAACTATGGGAAAAAGCTTTCCAAGTCATTATGTCCAAAAGGTTTCTTTTCATGTGAATTTTCTGACGCATTCTGAGATGTGACTTATTGCCAAGGGCTTTTCTACAGTCATTGCATTCATGAAGTTTCTCTCCGATGTGAATTCTCTGGTGTGATATGAGCTATGATTTACAACATATGATTTATAAAGGCTTTTCCACACTCATTAGATTGATACGGTTTCTGCCCTGTGTGAATTCTGTTTTGATATAACTTATAGAAAAAGGCTTTTACACAGTCATTACATTTATAAGGTTATTTCCCTGTGTGAATCTTCTGATGCATTTGGAGTTGGAAGTTAAAATCAAGTTTTTCCACAGTCATTACATTCATGAAGTTTCAACACTGTGTGCATTCTCTGGTGCATTATGAGGTTTGACTTTTGTCCAAAGGCTTTTCCAGTCATTATATTCATAAGGTTTCTGCCCTGTGTGAATTCCCTGATGCATGATGAAGGTTGACTTATGGCTAAATGCTTTCCACAGTTATTACAATCATGAGTTTTCTACCCTGTGTGAATTCTCTGCTGTGATGAGTTTTGTCTTTTGTCAAAAGGCTTTTCCAAAGTCATTACATTCATGAGGTTTCCTCCCTGTGTGAATTCTCTGATGTTTCTAAAGGATTGACTTTTATCCAGAGGCTTTCCCTTGGTCATTACTTTCATGGGTTTTCTCCCCTGTGTGAATTCTCCAGTGTGATATGAGGTGTGACTTTCATACAAAGGCTTTTCCACAGTCACTACATTCATGAGGTTTCTGCTCTGTGTGATTTCGCTGATGTATCATGAGGCCTAACTTATGGCCAAAGGCTTTTCCACAATCATTATTTATGAGGTTTCTCCCCTGTGTGAATTCTCTAGTGTAATATGAGGTATGACTTGTGTCCAAAGGCTTTTCCACAGTCATTTCATTTATGAGGTTTCTGCCCTGTGTGAATTCTCTGGTGTATGATGAGGTGTGACTTGTTTCCAAAGGCTTTGCCAGTTATTACATTCATGAGATTTCTGCCCCATGTGAATTCTCTGGTGTACGATGAGGTGTGACTTTCGTCCAAATGCTTTTCCACAGTCATTACATTTATGAGGTTTCTCCCCTGTGTGAATTCACTGATGTTTCATGAGGTCTGACTTTCATCCAAAGGCCTTTCCATCGCCATTACATTCATGAGGTTTCTCCCTTTTGTGAATTTGCTGGTGTACGATGAGGCCTGACTTTTGTCCAAAGGCTTTTCCACAGTCATTGCATTCATGAGGTTTCTCCCCTGTGTGAATTCGCTGGTGTATGATGAGGCCTGACTTCTGTCCAAATGCTTTTCCACAGTCATTACATTTATGAGGTTTCTGTCCTGTGTGAATTTGCTGGTGTCTGATGAGGTCTGACTTTTGTGTAAAGGCTTTTCCACAGTCATTACATTCATGAGGTTTCTCCCCTGTGTGAATTCGCTGGTGTATGATGAGGTATGACTTTTGTGTAAAGGCTTTTCCACAGTCATTACATTCATGAGGTTTCTCCCCTGTGTGAATTTGCTGGTGTCTGATGAGGTGTGACTTGCATCCAAAGGCTTTTCCACAATCATTACATTCATGAGGTTTCTCCCCTGTGTGAATTTGCTGGTGTCTGATGAGGTGTGACTTGCATCCAAAGGCTTTTCCACAATCATTACATTCATGAGGTTTCTCCCCTGTGTGAATTCGCTGATGTTTCATGAGGTATGACTTGCATCCAAAGGCTTTTCCACAGTCATTACATTCATGAGGTTTCTGCCCTGTGTGAATTCTCTGGTGTATAATGAGGCGTGACTTTTGTCCAAAGGCTTTTCCACAGTCATTACATTTATGAGGTTTCTCCCCTGTGTGAATTTGCTGGTGTATGATGAGGTGTGACTTTTGTCCAAAGGCTTTTCCACAGTCATTACATTCATGAGGTTTCTGCCCTGTGTGAATTCGCTGATGTTTCATGAGGTTTGACTTGCATCCAAAGGCTTTTCCACAGTCATTACATTCATGACGTTTCTCCCCTGTGTGAATTTGCTGGTGTCTGATGAGGTGTGACTTGCATCCAAAGGCTTTTCCACAGTCATTACATTCATGAGGTTTCTCCCCTGTGTGAATTCGCTGGTGTATGATGAGGTCTGACTTTTGTCCAAAGGCTTTTCCACAGTCATTACATTCATGAGGTTTCTCCCCTGTGTGAATTCTCTGGTGTATGATGAGGGCTGACTTCCACAGAAAGCCTCTTCCACAATGAAGGCATTTATAAAGTTTCTCCCCTGTGTGAATTCGCTGATGGTTTATGAGGTATGACTTTTGTGTAAAGGCTTTTCCACAATCACTACATTCATGTGATTTCTCTCCTGTGTGAATTTGTTGACATTTCCTGAGGACTGACTTTTGTCCAAAATCTTTTCCAGAGTCATTACATTCATAAGGTGAATTAATACTGAGTGATTTTCCACAAGGGTTACATGTGTAAAGTTTTTCCCTTGTATTTAGTCTGTGATTTATTGTAAGATGTGACTGGTGAATGACAGGTTCAACATACTTAATGTACTTATAAAATTTCTTTCTTGTGTGAGTTTGTTGATGCATATTGAGGCTAGAATTTTCATGGATAGCTTTTTCTATTTGAGTTGTTTTTCCAAAAGTGACAGTTGATTTATTACAGTTTTCTGCCATATGAACCCTCTCAGATTTCCAGAACATCTTTCTTGTGAAGACTTTTGCTTGTCCAGTGGGTCCAAATGGCTGCTTCATGATGTGAATATTGTCATACTGACTAAGAGGCTCACAGAAGTGAAGAGATTTTCCAGGTATCTTAGTGTTATCAAATTTCTCTCCAGCCTGTAGTTGATCAGGCCCACTGTGGGGATACACAGTGTGACATTTATTGCATTCCTCAGGATTCAATCCTGAATAGATTCCCTTTTTAATAATCAGTGTTGGAATATGGCTTGAATTTAAACTAAGGGTTTTTCTTAATTCAACTCTCTTGTGAGCTGATGTCTTGTTATTTTTCATAAAATCCTGATTCAGATTTTTGTCCTGACTTTCCAGGTTGATCTTAATCAGGTCATCCATTTTCATGACCACTGAAATGAGAAAAAAGCAATCATGTCACTGAATCACATGTTACTGTTTCTCCTGGCATACTCATGTAAAGAGAATGAAGTTACTTGTTATCCAAGTGGCATAAGATTTTCACAGAATCAGTATGAGGTACTTATTTGTGACCATTATATGGTTTTTCTCCTTAATACATTAATATACCATGAGGTTTCCCAATGTTCAAACCTGATCCTTTTTACTATGGGAATTTGTCAAGGATGGTAGAATGACATTTGTGCTATGATGAGTGGGATGCCTGCCCTGGCTAATCTGCTTTCAGTACAGATCTCTGCCTATGTAAACTGGAAGGAAGCAGATAATGTTTCATGTGCCTGGGAACCTGTGAGACACCAGGGAAGACTAGAGGAATTCTAGAGCTCTGGCTTCAGACTAGTTAGACTTAAGTGTTGCAGACATCTGGGAAGTGAGCTAATAGAGGGCCTCTTTCTCTCTTTCTTCTCTCACTATCACTCTGCCTTTCACAAAGATGAAATAACTATAAAATATTTTAAAGAATGGACAAATATTTAATCAAAATATTCACCCACTACCTAGCAACCATTTTTCCCCTGTCCTTTTTCTCCAGTTTATTTTTATAAAAATTGTGTGCTTTTTGATTCTCCGATATTTCAACCATAAACATGATCATTTACTTGCAGGTGGAGAAGAGTGAAATGTGCCTGTACTTTAAGCAGGACAACATTTAAGGAGTATGATTTGGATCTAAGATTGTCTCATGTTCAGTCTTCCTAGGTAAACATCATTTGTGGGATTTTTCAAATGAAAAACTACCTTGTCTCTACTCTATGCCAGCTTCCCCAAATTCCTAAGGACACCCAACACCTTCAGCCTCTCAGAAATACAACAGGTAGAGAAAAGTCCCAATCTACCACTTTAGTTAAACACTCCCAATCAGTTTGAAGAATTTGTTTCTGCAAACTGGGATGTGCTCATCTTCTTTGAAAAGTGTTTTCTAGCTCATTCTGAAATCATCAGTGCTGGTTACCTCCTCTCGATTCTTTCTGTAAACATTCCTGTGTGATAATTTGAATTTCTAGATGCTTTTAATCAGTTGCCTCCTATTTTCACTGAAAGCTTCATTTCCTATGCTTTTCTTATCTTTTTATTTGCTTATTTTTCAATGATACTGAAAAATAAGAGAGAAATCATACTTCAAACTCCACCCTTAACAAAATCTAAGCCACTCAACATAAACCCAGGAGGCTACTTGAGCTTGGGTCTCAAAAGCTCATTACTTTCTTGGTGAGTCTAGGATCACTTATTTTCATGTTTTATATAAGTTCATGCTTAGTTTATGATTTCTTTTCTTTCAAAGATTTACTTTATTTACTTGAAAGCTAGAATTATAGAAAGAGATAGACAGAGAGAAGCCTTCCATATGCTGATTCACTCCCCATATGGGAACAACAAACCAATGCTGGGCCAAGATGAAGTTAGGAGCCAGGAGTGTCTTTCCTGTCTCCCACATGGGTACAGGGGGCCAAGGACTTGGGCCAACCTCTTCTCTTTTCTCAGGTACATTAGCAGAGAGCTGGATTAGAAGAGGACCAGCTGGGACTTGAAATGGCACCCATATGCAATGCTAGTGCTGCAGGCTGGAGCTTTAACACACTGCACCACAGTGTCATTCCTAGCTTCATAATTTATGATGTCACAACACAGAGGCTTACTCATGACCATCTTTTTTTTTTTTAAAGATTTATTTATTTAATTGAAAGTCAGAGTTACAAGAGAGAGGAGAGGCAAAGAGAGAGTAAGCTCTTCCATCCAATGGTTCACTCCTCAATTGGCCACAGAGGCCAGAACTGTGCTGATCTGAAGCCAGGAGCCAGGAACTTCTTCTGGGTCTCCCTCAGGTGCAGGGGTGCAAGGACTTAGACCATCTTCTACTGCTTTCCCAGGCCATAGCCGAGAGCTGGTTTGGAAGTAGAGCAACTGTGTCTCGAACTGGTGCCCATATGGGATGCTGGTGCTTCAGCCTAGGGTTTTAATTCACTGCACCACAGCACCGGCCACATGACCATCTTTTAGCATTTACTTATTTGCTTACTTGAGAGTCAGAGAGACAGAATGAAAGATAAAGACAGACTGAAACAGAGGTTTGCCAACTATAGGCTCACTCCTCAAATGTTTCCAACAGACTATAATTTTCTTATTTATTTGAGAGGCACAGAGGGAAAAAAAAAGAGACTAAAAAAGAGAGTTCACACTTATTGATTCAGTCCTGAGCAAGTTCTATGCCTGGGCAAAATCATGAGAGGGAACTCAATCTGAGCAACGAGTTAGAAATAAGTTTCCGGGGGCTGGCGTTGTGGTAAAGCAGGTAAAGCCACCACCTGCAGTGTCAACATCACTTATGGGCACCAGTTTAAGTCCTAGCTACTCCACTTCTGATCCAGCACCCTGCTATGGCCTGGGAAAGCAGTAGAAGATGGCCCAAGTCCTTGGACCCCTGTACCCATGTGGGAGACCTGGAAGAAGCTCCTGGCTCCTGGCTTCAAATCAGTACAGCTCCAGCCATGACAGCCAATTGGGAAGTGAACCAGTGGCTGGAAGACCTCTCTCTCTCTGTCTCTCCTTCTTCTCTCTCTCTTGACTTTGAAATAAATAAATAAATCTTTAAAAAAAAAAAAAAGAACAGAAACAGGGCAGCACCGTGGCTCAATAGGCTAACCCTCTGCCTGTGACACTGGCACACCTGGTTCTAGTCCCAGTTGGGGCACCGGATTCTGTCCCGGTTGCCCCTCTTCCAGGCCAGCTCTCTGCTGTGGTCCGGGAGTACAGTGGAGGGTAGCCCAAGTCCTTGGGCCCTACACCCGCATGGGAGACCAGGAGAAGGCTCCTGGCTTCAGATCAGCATGGTATGCCAGCCACAGTGTGCTGTGGCCATTGGAGGTGAACCAATGGTAAAGGAAGACCTTTCTCTCTGTCTCTCTCTCTCACTCTCCACTCTGCCTGTCAAAAAAAGAAAAAAAGACCAGAAACATTAAGATTAAAAAAATAAGTTTCTGTATGTTGCCTAACTTACAAGCACTGAAGGAACTAATAAGTGCATGAAGGAAAAGGTATAAAAGTATAGATAAGGACAAGTTAGAATTTGGGGAATGTATCAAACCTAAATAAAAGCCTTAGTAACATCAGGAAATGACTGGATTTTTTTTTTTTAATCAAAGAACATCTTCACTAAGAACAAAATTTAGAAAAGATACTGGTATCTCTAAATGCCTGTGTCTGATCCACAAAACCAGCTGTCAGCAGGAGTAAGGCTTGAGAAAATTTCATGGAAAGACTACTAGTCAACATATACACACTTTCTGCTTTGGCCTCCCTGTCTCTTATGTGCAGACTGACCTGAAAGGCTCTGATTCAAGCATTTGTCCACCATCCATGGCTCTTCTCCTTGCTCCAACTTGAAGATTAAGTCAGGTTTGGTAATGCAGTGCCCTATTAATGGAAACAAAGTAAGACTTTGTAAAATCACTATCTTGGGTTATTTGAAGGACTACAGCTTGGTTAAGGAGCTATACAACAAATGTTCCAATTTGAATCTTTTGTTAGATGGTAGATATTCAGATTATTCATGGACTCAAATTCTAATCCTGTCCAATATTAAACATTATAAAGTGTTCCCTTGCTTGTCAAATAGCAAGAAAATGTTATCACTGGGAATGTGATGGGTGTCACTCACCCAAGGAGAAGAGGCTGCTGTAGGTCTCCAGCATCACATCTCTGTACAGGATTTTCTGAGCATTGTTCATGTTCTGCCATTCCTCCCAGGTAAAGTACACAGCCAGGTCTTCAAATGCTATCATCACCTGTAACATTACACTTCCAGTCAACATGTTAACTCTGTCACAAAACAAACACTGACAGTTGTGTATGAATATGAAGGAAAAAGGAAGGATATGGTTTTACATTAGACTTGTTGAGTGTTTAGAAAGCCACACAGAGCATTCAACAGAGTCAAACCCATTATCTACTGGCTGTGCGAAATGCCCAAGCTGGAGGGAAACAGGAGGTTCAAATCACAAAGGCCACATCTGTCAAGGGGAATTGCACAGCAGGCTAAAAGAGGGGCAATACTGACTACACCGCAAGGTGGAGGCGCTGGCCTATTTTTTAAGATTATTTATTTGAAAGGCAGACTTACAGAGATTGGGAGAGACAGGGAGACAAAAGGATATATCTTCTATCTACTGTTCATTTCCCAAATGCCCACAATGGCTGGGACTGGGCCAGGTCAAAGCCAGGAGCCTGGGACTCTGTGGGTCTCCCATATTGATGGAAGGGTCCAAATACTCAAGTCATTTTCACTGCTCTTTCAATCAGATTAGCAGGGAACTAGATTGGAAGTGGAGCAGCAAGGACTCAAATCCTTTGTTTACATGGGATGTCAGCATTGATAGTGGAGGCTTAGCCTGCTGGATTACAATTCTGGTGACTATTGCAGGTTCTTAAACAAATCTCTAAGCATTTTTCTCAGTGAGTCACAAATGCAGATTGTACTGCAGACATTCCCAGGTTCTCTTTATGGGCAAATAATTCCATTGCTTTCACTTTAATTATGTATAATGTTATTTCAAATGTTTATCATTTGAATGTTTTGGGCAGTTATTTCAATTGTTTATCAGTAGAATAATCATAGACAAGGGCAAAAGCTAATTTGTATTCTTTGTCTTACCTGTATTTTCTCTCTTACTTAAAAATATTTATTAGCTTGATAGAGCAAAATGTTGATGTACTGAGAGATAGAGAGCTTTGACACATTAATTCACTTCCTAGATAACCACACCAAACAGAGGTGGGGCAGGACTGAAGCCAGGATTGAGGAATGGAATCTAGGCCTCCTTCATTAGTGACATCACCATTGCTTCCCCAGGTCTGCATTATCTGGGAGCTAAAAACTAGAGCCAGCATTGGAAATCAAACATAGACACTCTGAGGTGGCATCATAAACACTAAGCTAAATGTCTGCCCTGTCTTTTAATATATTTTTTTCTCTGACATATTGGAAATGATATGCATGGTGTTTTCCTGGAAATTATTTTCTGTTCATTCCCATTGCAGTTTCACTGATGATTTCTTGCCTTTTATTCTCAATGCTTCTACATACTTCTCCTTAACATTGCCCATTCAAGAGTCAGTATTGCAGACCGGCACTGTGGCTAAACAGGCTAATCCTCCACCTAGCGGTGCCAGCACACCGGGTTCTAGTCTCAGTCGGGGCACTGGATTCTGTCCCAGTTGCCCCTCTTCCAGGCCAGCTCTCTGCTGTGGCCCGGGAGTGCAGTGGAGGATGGCCCAAGTCCTTGGGCCCTGCACCCACAAGGGAGACCAGGAGAAGCATCTGGCTCCTGGCTTTGGATCAGCATGTTGCACCGGCCACAGCGTGCTGGCCGCGGCGGCCATTGCGGGGTGAACCAACAGCAAAGGAAGACCTTTCTCTCTGTCTCTCTCTCTCTCTCTCTCACTATCCACTCTGCCTGCCAAATAAATAAATAAATAAATAAGCCTCCAGTAGATTCTTCACACATTCCTTATTCTATTCCAGAATCCAATTCAGCTTCTCAAAGGTATTAAGGACTCCATTACTCTAACAATTCAAAAACAAACTTAACTGATTTGTGTTTTAGCACTAGGTAACTCTTCCACTTGCGGAATGCTAAGTGTTTACTTCATAGGTAGCACTAAAACACTGCTCAGTACATCATCTACATTTAGACTGTTTCAGACAACACGACCCCAAAAATGTAGCATATTGTGCTTAGTTTCAACTCAATTCATGTAACAAATATATATTTTGCTATAGCAACAGAAAGACAAGAGACCAAACTGCATTATGATAGATGACAGTAATGATGCATAATTGTGCCAAATTCATCATTCATTTCTGTATATACCATGAGAACAAATTTTATGTTTATTTTTCTATTTTAAAATTTTTAAAGATTTATTTATTTATTTGAAAGTCAGAGTTACACAGAGAGAGGAGAGGCAGAGAGAGAGAGGTCTTCCATCTGCTGGTTCAGTCCCCAATTGGCTGCAATGGCTGGAACTGCACCAATCTGAAGCCAGGAACCAGGAGCTTCTTCTGTGCCTCCCACATGGGTTCAGGGGCCCAAGGACCTGGGCCATCTTCCACTGCTTTCCCAGGCCATAGTAGAGAGCTGGAGAAGAAGTGGAACAGCAGGGTCTCAAACCGGTGCCCATATGGGATGCCAATGCTTTAGACCAGGGCATTAACCCACTGAGCCACAGAGCCAGCCCCATATTTTCCATTTTAATTAACTAGTATACTGGGACCAGCACTGTGGCATAGCAGGTAAAGCCACTGCCTTCAGTGCTGGCATCCCATATTGGTGCCAGTTCAAGTCCCAGTGGCTTTCCTTCCAATCCAGCTCTCTACTATGGCCTGGGAAATCAGTAGAAGATGGCCTAAGTCCTTGGGCCCCTGGACCCATATGGGAGGTCCAGAAGAAGCTCTTCACTTCTAGCTCTGGATCAGTGCAACTCTGGCCATTGTGGCAAATTGGGGAGTGAACCAGCAGATGAAAGACTCTCTCTCTCTCTCCCTCTGCCTCTCTGTAACTCTGGCTTTCAAATAAATTTTAAAAAAATCTAAAAAGAAAATAAATAAATAAACTAGCATTAAACACCTAAAATAAGTACTGACAAACTGGGGGATAATTTAAAAAAAAAAAAAACCACTTACAGGTGATATATTCATTTTCTTTCCTCTTAGGAACATGTGGAGGACCCAGAATCATACCTGGGAGAGAAGGTGAATGACAAGAGTTCAAAGAAAACTCTGGAGGCCAACGCTGTGGCATAATGGGTAAAGCTGCTGCCTGCAGTGCCAGCATTCCATATGGGTGCTGGTTTGAGTCCTGCCTGCTCAACGTACAATGTAGCTATCTGCTATGTCCTGAGAAAGCAGTGGAACATGGTCCAAGTCCTTGGGCCCCTACACCTTCATGGGAGACCCAGAAGCTCTTGGGTCTTGGCATTGGATCAGCTCAGCTCCAGCCTTTGCAGTAATTTGGAGGGTGAGCCAGCAGATAGAAGACTCTCTCTCTCTCTCTCTCTCTCTCTCTCTCTCTCTCTCTGCAACTCTTTCAATAAATAAATGAAATCTAAAAAAAAAAAAAAAAAAAAAAAAACCCTGTACTTTCCTTCTGCACTGAACAGTGGGAAAAAAAGAATATGATAGAATGCATAAATAACAATAAATACATTAACCAAGAAAATACCAGCTTTACTGTGGAGGAATAAACCTGTAAAAATGGAAATACATAGGAAAATGCACCCACCTATATTACGTGGCAGAGATTAAACAGAAGTTATCATTGGTTTAACGAAAGCATTATCTACAGATTTTTTAAAATAATAGTGTAAAAGTAAAAAGAAATGTTAAGAGTGTTCAAATAAATGATTATCAAAGATAAACATTATGTTGTTATTAAAGGTTACATTAAATAAAGTTAACAAATACACATAATGTATATTTAATGCAGTGCACTTTACCAGTAATGATTCTAAATAGACCTTTTCCCTTCACAAATCCCTGGATTGGGGCTGGCAATGTGGCCTAGTTGGTTAAGCTGCTGCCTGCAAACAGCATCCCATATAGGCACTAGTTTGATTGCCAGCTGCTCCACTTCTGATCCAGCTTTCTGCTATGGCCTGGGAAAGCAGTAGTCCTTTGGCCACTGTACCCATGTGGGAGCTCCTAGATCCTGGCTTTGGATAGGCACAACTCTGCCATTGCAGCAAACTGGGGAGTGAACCATTAGATGGAAGATCGATCTCTCTCTCTCTCTCTCTCTCTCTCTCTCTGCATCTCCCTCTCTCTGTGTGTAACCCTTTAAAAAAAATAAATCTTTTAAAAAAAGACCCTGAGAAAAAATATTTGCAAACTATACTACAGATAAAGGGTTGATAACCAGAATCTACAAAGAAATCAAGAAAATCCACAACAACAAAACAAACAACCCACTGAAGAGATGGGCCAAGGACCTCAATAGACATTTTTCGAAAGAGGAAATCCAAATGGCCAACAGACACATGAAAAAATGTTCAAGATCACTAGCAATCAGAGAAATGCAAATCAAAACCACAATGAGGTTTCACTTCACCCAGGTGAAAATGGCTCACATTCAGAAATCTACCAACAACAGATGCTGGAGAGGATGTGGGGAAAAAGGGACACTAACCCACTGTTGGTGGGAATGCAAACTGGTTAAGCCACTATGGAAGTCTGTCTGGAGAGTCCTCAGAAACCTGAACATAAACCTACCATACAACCCAGCCATCCCACTCCTTGGAATTTACCCAAAGGAACTTAATTTGGCTAATGAAAAAAGCCATCTGCACATTAATGTTTATTGCAGCTCAATTCACAATAGCTAAGACCTGGAACCAACCCAAATGCCCATTAACAGTTGGCTGGATAAAGAAATTATGGGACATGTACTCCATAGAATACTATACAGCAGTTAAGAAACAATGAAACCCAGTCATTTGCAACAAGATTAAGGAATCTGGAAAACATCATGCTGAGTGAATTAAGCCAGTCCCAAAGAGACAAATTTCATTTGTTTTCCCTGAGCATCAAAGGGGAAACCTCTTGAAGTGAAATGGACACTATAAAAAACAATGACCTGATCAGCTTTTGTCCTGACTCTAGATGTACAATGTAATACTTTATCCTTTTTAGTATTTGTTGTTGTTGTTGTTGTTGTTGTTCTAGTACTAGTGGTTGAACTCTGTAATTAACACACAATTATTCTTAGGTGGTTAAATTTTAACTGAAAAGTGATCCCTGTTAAATTTCAGAGTGGAAAAAGAGAGGGAGGAGATGTACAATTGGGGACATACGCAATCGGACTTGCCCCAAATGGCGGAGTTAGAAATGTGCCAGGGGATTCCAATACAATCCCATCAAGGTGGCATGTACCAATGCCATCTCACTAGTCCAAGTGATCAATTTCAGTTACCAATTGATGGCTCTGATAGGTCGAAGAGTCAAAGGGATCACACAAACAAGACAAGTGTCTGCTAATACTAACTGATAGAATCAAAAAGGGAAAAAACGATCCAACATGGGAAGCGGGATACACAGCACACTCATAGAATGGCAGCTGTCCTAAACAACACTCTGGCCTCAGAATCAGCCCTTAAGGCATTCGGATCTGGCTGAAGAGCCCATGAGAGTATTGTAGGCATGGAAAGCCAAGATACCATGGAAAAGAAAAAAAAAGAAGAAGAAGACCTAAATCAAAGATCTCTGTGAGTATGATCCCAGTGGAAAGAATGGGGCCATCAAAGAAGGAGGTACCTTTCTCTGAAGGGAGGAGAGAACTTCCACTTTGACTGTGACCCTATCGGAACAAGATCAAAGTCAGCTAAATCTAAAGGCTTCCATAGCCCTGGCAACTCATGACTAGAGCCTAGGGAGATTACTGACGCCATGAACAGGAGTGTCAAATTGTTAAATCAGCAACAGGAGTCACTGTGGACTTACATCCCATGTGGGATCTGTCCTTAATGTGTTGTCCAATGTGAAGTGATGCTATAACTAGTACTGAAACAGTATTTTTACACTTTGTGTTTCTGCGTGGGTACAAACTGATGAGATCTTTACTAATTATATACAAAATCAATCTTCTGTATATAAAGATAATTGGAAATGAAAAAAAAAAACCTGGTGTTAAATTGGAAATGGCATAGAAAATTAATTATTTTTTTTTAAAAAATATTATGTAGGATCTCTGTCTTTAATGTGCTGTACACTGTTATTTAAAGCTATAACTAGTACTCCAACACTATTTTTCTCACTTTGTGTTGCTATATGGGGGAAAACTATTGAAGTTTTTACCTAATATATACTAAACTGATCTTCTGTATATAAAGAGAATTGAAAATGAATCTTGATGTGAATGGAAGAGGAGAGGGATTGGGAAAGTGGAGGGTTGCGGGTGGGCGGGAAGTTATGGGAAGGGGGAAGCCATTGTAACACATAAGCTGTACTTTGGAAATTTATATTCATTAAATAAAAGTTTAATAAATGAAAAAAAAGGTCATATATATAAATATATACAATGTAAAAAAAAAAGACCCTGAATTTCACTTGACTTACCCCATGACATACCAGTAAATGTGATAGAATTATACAATTTGTTAAAAGATTTATTTATTTGAAAGAGTTACACAAAGAGAAAAGGAGAGGCAGAGAAAAAGAGAGAGAGAGAGAGAGGAGAGAGGAGAGAGGGGGAGAGGGAGAGAGAGAGAGAGAGAGAGAGAGAGAGAGAGAAGAGAGGAGGGGGGGAGAGGAAAGGAGAAAGAGAGGTCTTTGAACTGCAGGTTCACTCTCCACATGGCTGCAATGGCTGGAGCTGTGTAGATCCAAAGATATGAGCCAGGAGCTTCTTCCAGGTCTCCCACAAGGGAGCAGGGGCCAAAGGACTTGGACCATCTTCTACTGTTTTCCCAGGCCATAGCAAAGAGCTAGATCAGAAGTGGAGCAGCCGAGTCTCAAACTGACACCCATATGAGAGGCTGGCACTGTAGGTGGTGGCTTTACCTGCTATGCCACAGAACCAGCCCCAGAAATAGATAATTTGTAAAGTATTTGCCTTCTCATATTTTCTTTTTCTGACAGTTATCTTCTGAAAAACCCTGGGGCCTGCCTATTGAAGAGATAGTATGTAGGCTGGCGCCACAGCTCACTAGGCTAATCCTCCACCTGCAACACTAGCACTCTGCATTCTAGTCCAGGTTGGGGCACTGGTTCTGTTCCAGTTGCTCCCCTTCCAGTCCAGCTCTCAGCTGTGGCCTGGGAAGGCAATGGAGGATGGCCCAAGTGCTTGGGCCCTGCACCCACATGGGAGACCAGGAGGAAGCACCTGGCTCCTAGCTTTGGATCGGCACAGAATGCCGGCCATAGTGGCCACTTGGGGGGTGAACCACTGGAAGGAAGACATTTCTCTCTGTCTCTCTCTCTCACTAACTCTGCCTGTCAAAAAAAATAAATAAAAAAGATAATATGTAGCCAAGATTCACCACAAACCCCAGACACTTAAGTGAAGCCTCAATGAGTTCCCCAAATGACTAAACTCTCATTTCTGCTCCTGGACTGATCATAGGAACTGCCCAACTGAGTGCAGCCCATAACTCAGAGTCAGAACTCCAAATCAAATGGCTATTTGTTAAGCCATTGTGTTTTCTGATTTGTCCTACATCAAATGCTGATATATATCAGTAACTATGGCAGAAAGTTGAATTACATGCAAACTACAATGCATACAACTTCAAAATTTCATTTAGAAGTTCCCATAAAACAGGGCCAGCATTGTCACATAGCAAGTAAATCTGCCATCTGCAATACAAGCACCCCATATGAGCACTGGTTCATGTTCTGACTGTTCTGCTTTTGATCCAGCTTCCTGCTGATGGCCTGAGAAAAGCAACGAAAGACGATCCAAATACTTGGGCAAATGCTACCAATGTGAGAGACCCAGATGAAGATGTTGGTTCCTTGCCTCATTCTGTCCCGGCCCTGCTCAATGCGGCCATCTGTGATGTGAACAAGCAGAAGGAAGATCTCTCTGGTTCTCTCCTCTATATACAATATTTTCAAATAAACTTTTTAAAAACTTAGAAAAAATCTGCTATAAACACAATCTTTGTCTATCAATTAGACCTTAGAAAAGCTGTTAATACTAAAAAAAAAAAAAAAAAAAAAGTCCTGAGATTCACACAAATAAATTATCTGGAGACCATAAGATTGGTTTTCACATTTCAGCTTATATATGGTCATTGTGTACTTTGAGTTTATATTTTAAGAAGCTTATTATCACGTGAAATCTAATTTAATATAATTTTACTATCTCAGAAACCAAGATAAAGGTTCACAGTAATTTTCTGTAGCTGCATGTATACTGCATATTGTTCAAGAAGAATGACTGAAAGGGGGAATATTTTTATGATATGCTTTTTGTTTTTCTTAAAGATTTATTTATTTGAAAGTCAAAGTTACACAGAGAGAGGAGAGGTAGAGAGAGGTAGAGAGAGAGAGAGAGAGAGAGAGAGAGGTCTTCCATCCGATGGCTCACTCTGCAAATGGCAGCAATGGCCAGAGCTGAACCAACTAACGCCAGGACCCAGGAGCTTTGTGCAGGTCTCCCACATGGGTGCAGGGACCCAGGGACTTGGACCATCTTCTACTGCTTTTCCAGGCCATAGCAGAGAGCTGGATCAAAAGTGGAGCATCTGAGTCTTGAACCCATGCCAATATGGGATGTGGGCACTTCAGGCCAGGGCATTAACCTACTGTGCCACAGCACCAGCCTCATGATATGCTTTTTGAAGTCACACACTCCAAATATAGCATTAGTAGCAAAAGGGAAGACATGCTCATGAAAGTTTTCTAAAGCAGTACTGTTTGAACTGGTGACAATTTCTGAAATGGATCTGAAAAATAAATGTTTTTTTAATTAAGTGTGGCAAGATAGAGAACATTAGACAGAAGTTACAGTGCCAGGTATTTACAAATCATGTGACACTACACAAAGCACTTTCCATGATCCCTGTTAAATATAACAGTGGGAAAAATAGAGGGAGGAGATGTACAATTGGGGACATGCTCAATCGGACTTGCCCCAACTGATCACACTGATAGGTCGAAGAGTCAAAGGGATCACACAAACAAGACAAGTGTCTGCTAATACTAACTGATAGAATCATAAAGGGAAAAAACGATCCAACATGGGAAGTGGGATACACAATAGACTCATAGAATGGCAGATGTCCAAAACAGAACTCTGGCCTCAGAATCAGCCCTTAAGACATTCGGATCTGGCTGAAGAGCCCATGAGATTATTGTAGGCATGGAAAGCCAAGACACACTGGCAAAAAAAAAAAGAAGAAGAAGAAGACCTAAATGAAAGCTCTCTGTGAGTGAGATCCCAGTGGAAAGAATGGGGCCATCAAAGAAGGAAGTACTTTTCTCTGAAGGGAGGAGAGAACTTCCACTTTGACTATGACCCTGTCGGAATAAGATCAAAGTTGGTGAACCCTAAAGGCTTCCATAGCCTTGGCAGCTCATGACTAGAGCCTAGGGAGATTACTGACACCATAAACAAGAGTGTCAAATTGTTAAGTCAACAACAGGAATCACTATGTACTTATGTCTCATGTGGGATCTGTCCTTAATGTGTTGTCCAATGTGAAGTGATGCTGTAACTAGTACTAAAACAGTATTTTTACACTTTGTGTTTCTGTGTGGGTGCAAACTGATGAAATCTTTACTTAGCATATACTGAATCGATCTTCTGTATATAAAGATAATTGAAAATGAAAAAAAAAAAAAAACAACCTGGTGTTAAATTGGAAATTGCATACAAAAGTAATCAATTTTTAAAAAATATCATGTAGGATCTCTGTCTTTAATGTGCTGTACACTCTTATTTAATGCTATAACTAGTACTCCAACAGTATTTTTTCACTTTGTGTTGCTATGGGGGGGGCAAACTGTTGAAATCTTTGCTTAATATATACTAAACTGATCTTCTGTATATAAAGAGAATTGAAAATGAATCTTGATGTGAATGGAAGGGGAGAGGGATTGGGAAAGGGGAGGGTTGCGGGTGGGAGGGAAGTTATTGGGGGGAGTCATTGTAATCCATAAGCTGTACTTTGGAAATTTATATTCATTAAATAAAAGTTTAAAAAAAAAGCACTTTTCTCCTGAAAAACAATTTGTTTCATCTTTTTTACAGAGATACTGGCAAAACTTCCTGAGCTACCAGGAAGGACTATTAGAATACAGGGGGCAGGAGTCCTCCAAGATGGTGGAATAGGAAGGGAGCACACTGATAGTCTGGGAAAAGATAGTTTAATAAAAGTGGATATACTGTAGTTTCAGGGAAGAGTTAGGGAAAAAAAACTGCAGAGGAAACTCTTCTGGAACTAGTGGGACATAGTGGATCTATGTGGAGGGCATGGGTGCCCACAGATTGGGACCCCAGCTGCCGAGTCCACACAGCAGCACTGGAAAGGGAGGTGAGGCAAAGCCTCAGTAGCCCAAGACACAGGTGGGGAAGTGGCAGTAAGAGCCTAGAGAGAACGAGGTTTGAAGCCCTGTGGGGGAAAGTCCAACAGGCTAACTAGAAGAGAGAAGAAAAAAATAAATAAAATAATATAAAAAATAAAATAAAAGGGACCCGTATGGATATGATTCTCTCCACTCACCTTATAAAGGCAAGCAAGACAAAGAGCAGGCACCATTTTGGACATACATAAAAGCTGCACCACCTCAGGGCTGCACCCACCCTCAAATAAGCAGAAAAACCTGACTCTGGTGGGGAGAAATAACAGGAGGTTAGGACCTAGTGAAAAGTGGAGCTTATGAACTGTGACTGAAAAAAAAAAAAAAAAAACCTGAAGGTGTATGAGAGAATTCATGGAGTGCCTGAGAGTGAGTACTCTCAGGAAATGCCTCAAACTTGGTAACCTTAGCAAGCTGGTGGGAGATTGAAGGGGAAACTGAGCTTACACTGAGGACTGCACAGACCCTTTGTGTGGTCCTTGGGGTAGAGCAGACGAATATAATACCCACAGGGGGCAGAGCTCAGACACTGACTGCCTTCAATTCTGCTCAGCTGGGCAGAATTAATCCCTTCTGAATCAAAAAAAAAAAAGAGAGAGAGAGAGAAAGAGAGAAAATTGAAAATTTACCATGCCTTACCTGGGTGTGTCACCCTTAACACTGAAGAACCAAACAGAGCTCTCTGGCCACACCCATCACAAACCTCTAAGGATCCATCAAAAGCAGACAGTCCGCTTAATCAAGTCATAGTATCACGAGAAAAATCACCACATCAAAAAAAAAAAAAAGAAAGAAAGAAAAAGAAACAAAAGAATATATCCACACTACCAAGCAACAAATGCAGAAACTGAGGAAAGAAGAACAAGAAAGACATTATGATACCCCAAATGAATAAGACACCCCAATTCAAGATTATAAAGGTGGTGAGATAGAAGAAATGCAAGAAGCAGATCTAAAAAAATTTATGATAAGAACACTTGGAAGTTCTCACAAATTCTTGAACTACAGAAATCCTTACTGGGCAGGGTAGAAAATCTCTCTCATGAAAATAAAATCTTAAGGAGAAATCAAAATGAAATGAAGCAATTAGTAGAACATCAAATTGTGATAGTGAAGAGAAATTAAAATGAAATGAAGAATTCAATAGATCAAATGACAAATGCATTTGAGAGCCTTAAAAAAAAGAATCAGTGAAGCAGAAGAGAGAATATCAGACTTAGAAGACAGAGCACAGGAAAGTATACAGTCAAACCAAAGAAATGAAGAAAAAATTAGAAATCCAAAAAATATTGTTGGGAATCTAAAGGATACTATTAAAAAAAAACCCAACATTCAGGTTCTAGGAGTTCCTGAAGGCATGGAGAGAGAGAAAGGATTAGAAGGCCTTTTTAGTGAGATACTAGCAAAAAACTTCCCAGGTTTGGAGAAGGACAGAGACATCCAAGTACAGGAAGCTCATAGAGCCCCTAATAAACATGACCAAAAGAGATCCTCACAACGACACATCATAATCAAACTCACTACAGTGAAACATAAAGAAAAGATTCTAAAATGTGCAAGGGAAAAATGTCAGAATACTCTTAGAGGATCTCCAATTAGACTCACAGCTGACTTCTCATCAGGAATCCTACAGGCTAGGAAGGAATGGCAAGATATAGCCCAGGTACTAAGAGAAAAAAACTGACAGCCCAGAATATTATATCCCGCAAAGCTCTCATTTGTGAATGAAGCTGAAATAGAGACCTTTCATAGCAAACAGAAATTGAAAGAATTTGTTTCCACTCCTATAGCCCTGCAAAAGATGCTTAAAGATGTGTTACACATAGAAACACAGCCATCAATATGAAAGAAGGTAAAGGAAGAAAACCTCCCAGTAAAAGATCACATGAAGTTCAAAACATATATTAGAAATACCTTTGGGAAAATGGCAGGACAAAGTTACTACTTATCGACAGTCACATTGAATGTTAATGGCCATACCTCTCCAGTTAAAAGACACAGACTGGCTGAATGGATTAAGGAAAAAAACCCATCTATTTGCTGCTCACAAGAAACACATCTTTCCAACAAAGATGCATGCACACTGAAAGTGAAAGGCTGGAAAAAGATATTCCATGCCAACAGAAATGAAGAAAGAGCTGGTGTAGCCATCTTAATATCAGACAAAATAAACTTTAACACAAAAACTATTGAGACAAATAGGGGCACTATATAATGATTAAGGGATCAATTCAACAGGAAGATGTAACTATTATAAATGTATATGCACCTAATTACAGGGCACTAGTTTATTTAAAATATATGTTAAGGGACTCAAAAGGGAGACATAGACTCCAATACAATAGTAGTGGGGGACTTCATACTCCACTCTCAGAAATAGAAAGTTCAACCAGACAGAAGATCAACAAGGAAACAGCAGATTTAATCAACACTATAGCCCAAATGGATCTAACAGATATCTACAGAACTTTCAATCCTACACTTAAAGAATTTACATTCTGCTCAGCAGTGCATGGAACCTGCTCCAGGATTGACCACATGCTAGGCCATAAAGCAAGTCTCAGCAAATTGAAAAGAATTAAAAGCATAGGATGCAGCTTCTCAGACCACAGTGAAATGAAGTGAGAAATTAGCAACTCAGGAATCCTGAAAGCATATGCAAACACATGGAGATTGAACAACATGCATCACTGAAAGAAAACTACAGACCAATATCCCTGATGAACACTGACGCAAAAATCCTCAATAAAATCCTGGCTAATAGAATGCAATAACACATCAGAAAGATCAGCCACCCAGACCAAGTGGGATTTATCCCTGGTATGCAGGAATGGTTCAATGTTTGCAAATCAATCAATGTGATACACCACATTAACAAACTGCAGAGGAAAAACCATGATTATCTCAATAGATGCAGACAAAGCATTTGATAAAATACAACACACTTTCATGATGAAAACTCTAAGAAAACTGGGTATGGAAGGAACATTCCTCAATACAATCAAAGCAATATATGAAAAACCCATGGCCAACATCCTATTGAATGGGGAAAAGTTGGAAGCATTTCCATTGAGATCAGGTACCAGACAGGGATGCCCACTCTCACCACTGCTATTCAATATAGTTCTGGAAGTTTTAGCCAGAGCTATTAGGCAAGAAAAAGAAAGTAAGGGACACAAATTGGGAAGGAAGAAGTCAAACTTTCCATCTTTGCAGACAATATGATTCTTTATTTAGGGGATCCAAAGGACTCTACTAAGAAACTATTGGAACGCATAAAGGAGTTTGGCAAAGTAGCAGGATATAATATCAATGCACAAAAATCAGCAGCCTTTGTATACACAGGCAATTCCACAGCTGAGAAAGAACTACTAAGATCAATCCCCTTCACAATACCTACAAAAATAATCAAATACCTTGGAATAAACTTAACCAAGGATGTTAAAGATCTCTATGATGAAAATTACAGAATCTTAAAGAAAGAAATAGAAGAGAATACCAAAAAAATGGAGAAATCTTCCATTCTCATGGATTGGAAGAATCAATATCATCAAAATGTCCATTCTTCCAAAAGCGATTTATAGATTCATTGCAATATCAATCAAAATACCGAAGAAATTCTTCTCAGATGCTGAGATTCATATGGAGACATAGAAGACCTCAAATAGCTAAAGCAATCTTGTACAACAAAAACAAAGCCAGAGGCATCACAATACCAGATATCAGGACATACTACAGGGCAATAGTCATCAAAACAGCATGGTACTGGTACAGAAACAGATGGATAGACCAATGGAACAGAATAGAAACACCAGAAATCAATCCAAACATCTACAGCCAACTTATATTTGATCAAGGATCCAAAAGCAATACCTGGAGTAAGGACAGTCTATTCAATAAATGGTGCTAGGAAAACTGGACTTCTACATGCAGAAGCATGAAGGAAGGCCCCTACTTTACACTTTACACAAAAATTCACTCAACATGGATTAAAGACTTAAATCTATGACCTGACACCATCAAATTATTAGAGAACATTGGAGAAACCATGCAAGATATAAGCATAGACAAGGACTTCTTAGAAAAGACCCCAGAGGCACAGGGAATCAAAGCCAAAATTAACAATTGGGAATGCATCAAATTGAGAAGTTTCTGTACTTCAAAAGAAACAGTCAGGAAAGTGAAGAGGCAACCAACAGAATGGGAAAAATATTTGCAAACTATACTACAGATAAAGGGTTGATAACCAGAATCTACAAAGAAATCAAGAAAATCCACAACAACAAAACAAACAACCCACTTAAGAGATGGACCAAGGATCTCAAGAGACATTTTTCGAAAGAGGAAATCCAAATGGCCAACAGACACATGAAAAAATGTTCAGGATCATGAGCAATCAGGGAAATGCAAATCAAAACCACAATGAGGTTTCACCTCACCTCAGTTAGATTGGCTCACATACAGAAATCTACCAACAACAGATGCTGGAGAGGATGTGGGGAAAAAGGACACTAACCCACTGTTGGTGGGAAAGCAAACTGATAAAACCACTATGGAAGTCAGTCTGGAGACTCCTCAGAAACCTGAATATAACCCTACCATACAACCCAGCCCTCCCACTCCTTGGAATTTACCCAAAGGAAATTAAATTGGCACATAACAAAGCTGTCTGAACCTTAATGTTTATTGCAGCTCAATTCTCAATAGCTATGACATGGAATCAACCTAAATGCCCATCAACAGTAGACTGGATAAAGAAATTATGGGACATGTACTCTATAGAATATTATAAAGCAGTAAAAAAAAAAAATGAATTCCAGTCATTTGCAACAAGATTAAGGAATCTGGAAAACATCATGCTGAGTGAAATAAGCCAGTCCCAAAGAGACAAATATCATATGTTCTCCCTGATCAGTGGCAATTAACCGACCACCTAAAAGGAAGCCTGTTGAAGTGAAAGGGACACTATGAGAAACAGTGACTTGCTCACCCCTTGTACTGAATGTTGATGAGCAACTTAATACTTTATCCCTTTTAGTAGTTCTTTGTTTTACTTAATACTATTGGTTGACCTCTGTAATTCACACATAATTATTCTTAGGTGTTTAAATTTAACTGAAAAGTGACCTCTGTTAAATATAAGAGGGGGAATAAGAGAGGGAGGAGAGCAACAATTTGGGACATGCTCAATCTGACTTGCATCAAATGGTAGAGTTAGAAACATGCCAGGGGATTCCAATTCAATCCCATCAAGGTGGCATGTACCAATGCCATCTCAGTAGTCAAAGTAATCAGTTTCAGTTCAGAATTGATCATAATGATAGGATAAAGAGTCAAAGGGATCACATAAGCAAGACTAGTGTCTGCTAATACTAACTGAGAATTAAAAAGGAGAGAATGATCCAACATGGGAAGCAGGATACACAGCAGACTCATAGAATGGCAGATGTCCTAAACAGCACTATGGCCTCAGAATCAGCCCATAAGGCATTCGGATCTGGCTGAAGAGCCCATAAGAGTATTTTAGGGATGGAAAGCCAAGACAATCCAGCCAAAAAAAAAAAAAACCTAAATGAAAAATCTCTGTGAGATCTCAGTGGAAAGAATGGGCCATCAAAGAAGGAGGTTCCTTTCTCTGAAGGGAGGAGAGAACTTCCACTTGGACTATGACTTTGTCTAAGTGAGATTATAGTTGGTGAACTCAAAAAGCTTCCATAGCCTTGGCAACACATGACTACAGCCTAGGGTGATTACTGAGGCCATAAACAAGAGTGTCAATTGTTAAATCAATAACAGGAGTCACTGTGCACTTATTCCCCATGTAGGATTTCTGTCCTTATTGTGTTGTTCAATGTGAATTAATGCTATAACTAGTACTCAAACAGTACTTTACACTTTGTGTTTCTGTGTGGGTGCAAACTGTTGAAATCTTTACTTAATATATACTAAATTGGTCTTCTGCGCATAAAGAGAATTGAAAATGAATCTTGATGTGAATGGAATGGGAGAGGGAGTGGGAGATGGGAGGGTTGTGGGTGGGAGGGAAGTTATGGGGGGGGGGAAGCCACTGTAATACAAAAGCTGTACTTTGAAAATTTATATTTATTAAATAAAAGATAAAGAGAAAAGGAATACAGGGGGCAGCATAGCCCAGGTACCAAGTATATGACAGAGTAGGTTTCACAGACCTCCATTTCTAGAGATCATGATAGTGGAATGAAGTAATGGGCATGTGGTAGGAAGCAATGCAGATGGTGACTCTGATAGGAGAGGTTATCCCTCCACCCCAGGCTGCACCATTAGGAACACTGTCTTTCTAATCCATTCACAACTCTCTTTTGAATGCTGGTCCAGAACTTCTATTACCACCAAGCCTTGAAAACTAATGGATGAGGTAAGTTAATATCAAGTATATCTTGTTCACTCTGGTCAGTATGATCCATAACTGCTTGGACAATGCAACTAGGATCTTTACTTTTTAATGACTCTTGTCTCTGCTCTTAGTCTTAAGGTGTTATCTCAGAGAGCATTAAGTTGTATTCTGTTAGAAAAGATTCCTATTTATTGAGCTCTCTTCTTCAAATACCATAACAACTTCTCACTTCCAAAGGAAATGGGACTGTTCCCAGAACCCAAACTTCAATGTTCCCAGAAACTATGCAATGTATAAGTTCTGTAACCTCAAATGAGTAGCTATTGACAGGCTATACAGTGCAGGAAACCAGAAACTTCATTTAAAGGAGATACACCAGAAACCCCATAAATGCAATTGCAATACAGTGTAAGTCAGCCGGCACACATCTCACAATAAGGACATTTCACTAATATTATTGCTATACTCATCTTAAAGATGAGTAAACAGTGACAGAGGTGCAACTTACATTCAGCTCATATACAATTCAGCTCAAATGGTCTGAATATCCATCTACATCCCATGGCCATCTTGTATGAGACCAGTTGTCTACAGAAATTTTAGAACCCCTTTCTGTATATCTGGAGACCCATTGGTCTTCTGTCAGACACCTCATATACTTTTTTTTTAAAGATTTATTTTTATTTATTTGACAGGCAGAGTTACAGAGAGAGGTAGAGAGAGAGAGAGAGAGGTCTTCCATCCACTGTTTCACTTCCCAGATGGCCACAATGGAGCTGTGCTGATCTGAAGCCAGGAGCCAGGAGCTTTTTCTGGGTCTCCCACATGGGTGTAGGGGCCGAAGGACTTGGGCTATCTTTTACTCCTTTCCCTGGCCACAGCAGAGAGCTAGATCAGAAGTGGAGCAGCCGGATTAAAACCAACGCCCATATGGGATGCTGGCATTTAAGCCCAGGGCGTTAACCCACTGAGCCACAGCGCCAGCCCCTCATCTTCTGACAAAAAAAAAAAAAAAAATCCTTGAAAATTCAACATTATTCATTTCTTCTATGTCTTTGGAACTGAGGATCTACCATTGGTATCCCTTCCTGAACCAGCCAAGGTCTATAGGGTGTACCTGAATGAGAGATTATAATGCCTCCAATCTACATCTGCACCTATGCCAACAAGAGACAGGAACCTGTCCTGCTCTCCAAAGTTCCTTTTACCCCCACACTAACATTCACAGACATAGAAACCAATCACACAATCCTTGAGCAATATGAGGACAGCTTCAGGACCAGAAATTCTTTAAAGATGGTAGGAGTGGTTGCAATGGCATATGCTGAGAAGGAAAATAAAGGAGACTTTTCATGATCTTTCCCTGTTGACATCATGGGCTAATGAAGCAACTTTCCCTGTAAAACAGTGCACACCTCCATTAGGAAGAAACTTGCTGGAAAATCAACCTCTTAGGATACAGCAGGGATACATAAAAACTTGTCTAACCACATTAAGTGCTCACATAATATTCCAATTCCTCATTAATTCCTGGCTTGGCAAATACATTTGAAAGAAACATACTATAAGTTGGCCAGCACCACAGCTCACTTGGCTAATCCTCCACCTGTGGCGCCGGCACCCCAGGTTCTAGTCCTCATGGGGTGCTGGATTCTGTCCCAGTTGCTCCTCTTCCACTCCAGCTCTCTGCTGTGGCCTGGGAGTGCAGTGGAGGATGGCCCAGGTCCTTGGGCCCTGCACCCGCATCAGAGACCAGGAGGAAGCACCTGGCTCCTGGCTTTGGATCAGTGCAGCGCACCGGCCATGGCGGCCACTTGGGGTGTGAACCAATGGAAAAAGGAAGACCTTTCTCTCTGTCTCTCTCTCTCTCTCTCTCTCTCTCACGCTCTCACTGCCTAACTCTGCCTGTCCAAAAAAAAGAAAGAAAAGAAGAAAAGAAACACACTATAAGTGGAGAAATTAAAATGTGGATAGAATTTTTGGAAATTGCCATTAAATATTTTATTATTTTTTCAATTCTCATAATTAAATTGTGGTTCTAAAACCTCAAATACTTCTTTTTTTGATTTTTTATTAAACTTTTATTTAATGAATATAAATTTCCAAAGTACAGCTTATGGGTTACAATGGCTTCCCCCTCCCAAAATTTCCCTCCCACCCACAACCCTCCCCTTTCCCGCTCCCTCTCCCCTTCCAATCACATCATGATTCATTTTCAATTCTCTTTATATATAGAAGATCAGTTTAGTATATATTAGGCAATGATTTCAACAGTTTGCCACCATATAGCAACACAAAGTGAAAAAAAAATACTGTTGGAGTACTAGTTATAGCATTAAATAAGAGTGTACAGCACATTAAAGACAGAGATCCTACATAATATTTTTTTAAAAATTAATTAATTTTCTATGCCATTTCCAATTTAACACCAGGTTTTTTTTTTTTCATTTTCAATTATCTTTATATACAGAAGATCAATTCAGTATATAATTAGTAAAGATCTCATCAGTTTGTACCCACGCAGAAACACAAAGTGTAAAAATACTGTTTCAGTACTAGTTACAGCATCACTGCACATTAGATGACACATTAAGGACAGATTCCACATGGCATGTAAGTACATAGTGACTCCTGTTGCTGACTTAACAATTTGACACTCCTGTTCATGGCGTCAGTAATCTCCCTAGGCTCTAGTCATGAGTTGCCAGGGCTATGGAAGCCTTTGGAGTTCGCTGACTTTGGTCTTATTCCGATAGGGTCATAGTCAAAGTGGAAGTTCTCTCCTCCCTTCAGAGAAAGGTACCTCCTTCTTTGATGGCCCTGTTCTTTCCACTGGGATCTCACTCACAGAGATCTTTCATTTAGGTCTTCTTCTTCTTCTTTTTTTTTTTTTTCTTTTCCATGGTATCTTGGCTTTCCATGACTACAATACTCTCATGGGCTCTTCAGCCAGATCCAAATGCTTTAAGGGCTGTTTCTGAGGCCAGAGTGTTGTAAAACCTCAAATACTTCTACAGATACCTGGAAAAAAAAAAAAAAACCCAAGGACTCTTTTTAACTTTAGTGTTTAAATAAGAAAATAATATCCCTGAATAAATCATTTTTAATCCTTTAAAATGATTCCTGATCTTACCTACTAAAACAATTTGTGGATCATATTTCACAGTAAAATAGTAATAATTTGGTGGATTAATATGACTGGAAAACAGGGTGAATGCCTTGTAAAATCTTTGTGAATATTTAAAACTGTGCTATCTAGTAATTCTTTACCCAAAACTTCCTGAAATTCATCTGTCCATCAATCCAGTTATCTGTATATTTTTTTTTTATTATTTTTTTTTTTGACAGGCAGAGTGGACAGTGAGAGAGAGAGAGAGAGAAAGGTCTTCCTTTGCCGTTGGTTCACCCTCCAATGGCCGCCGCGGTAGCGCGCTGCAGCCGGCGCACCGCGCTGTTCCGATGGCAGGAGCCAGGTGCTTCTCCTGGTCTCCCATGGGGCGCAGGACCCAAGGACTTGGGCCATCCTCCACTGCACTCCCTAGCCACAGCAGAGAGCTGGCCTGGAAGAGGGGCAACCGGGACAGGATCGGTGCCCCGACCGGGACTAGAACCCGGTGTGCCGGCGCCGCAAGGCGGAGGATTAGCCTAGTGAGCCGCGGCGCCGGCCCAGTTATCTGTATATTTTTAACAAAGCTATATCAAAAAAAAAAAAAACTGCACTTAAGTTGCGGTTTCTGCCAAAAAATTAGGCAAGAGACAAATATAAAGGTATCATAGAGCTCCTGCTTTTACTCCTCTTCTTGTCTAAATGAGAATTGGCATGAAATTATATTCAAACTCTTGAGGATTTGAGTGATGGTCTCATGGGCCATTGACTGTTAGCCCACAGCTATTAGTAATTTTTTCTATGGATAGTGTATGAATTGTGCTATTCAAATGCCTATATCATCACTGATCTGGTAATTGCCTTTTAGTGACTTCATTCTTCAAATTGAGGGACATCAGTTTTGAACTTCTATCTTAAATAACTTCATCTCAGACCCAGAAGAAAATTATTACTTAGTTCCCAGCATCATACACTGCAAACAGAAAATGAAGTTGTAGGCATCAAACAAGAATAGTATCATGAAATAGTGGATTCCCTTGTCCTTTCTGAAAATTATTGCTCCCTATAGTGGTAGCCACACACTTCTGACAGCAGGAGTTGGTGATTTTGGAATTACGGTTGTAAATTCTGTGGGGATTCCTGAGAAGAAAGTGGGCAGGCAGCAGGCAACACTCAATTGTTGTTGATTGATCTTTTACAACTCATTTCCTCTCACTGGTTTTAAATACATCTTTTTTTATTATTATTATTATTTGACAGGCAGAGTAATAGACAATGAGAGAGACAGAGAGAAAGGTCTTACTTCTATTGGTTCACCCCCCAAATGGTCACTATGGATGGCACTGTGCCAATCTGAAGCCAGGAGCCAGGTGCTTCTTTCTGGTCTCCCATGTGTGTGTAGGGGCCCAAGCACTTGGGCCATCCTCCACTGCCCTCCCTGGACAAGAACCTGGTGTCCATATGGGACGCCGGTGCCACAGGTGGAGGATTAACCAAGTGAGCCACGGCACCAACCCCTACTTAAACCTTCTGAGTAATGACCAGCATTTATAATTTCAAACACTTGGAAATAGGAGCTCTAACACTTGATTTTACTGAATCAATAATGAAAAATATAGTCCCTAAGATATAAAGAGAGTGATGATCACAGAGTGAAACTAATTCAGCATCCTACAAGGACTAAATTTGAGGTCAAGCTTGAGCTACTTATCACTAATAGAAATGTCACTAATAGAAACAACCAGTGTTATCTGACCAAGTTTTACTAGGTGGGAATGGCATCCCATGTTTGTGCCAGTTTGTGTCCCAATCTCTCCACTCCTGATCCAGCCCCCTGTTATTGAACCTGGGAAAATAGCAGCAAAAGATGGCCCAAATGTGTGGGTCTGTACCCACACCACAGTGCCAGCCCTAATAAGTCTTATTAAAAACCTAAAGGAGGAAAATGTAAAATGTATAAATTACAGTTATATATAGGTATAAATTTCTGAAAAGTACATAATTTCATCCTTTTAGAGATCTAAAATTTATTTGTAAATTATATAATTAAAAGATAAAGAAACATTGATTCTTATGTCTCTTCAGCATAAGACATCAACTTTTCCAGGTTCTAGATGCAGTTATTCAGAGTTTCATAGATGTAATCAGTAATGTGGCTCAAATAAGTCTTACCCAGGGGATCCCAAATTTAAACAGGGTAATCAATACCATTTTAGAAAAGTTCCAAAATATGTATCAGAAGAAAAAATAATTTATTTGGTACATCTCATTTTAATTATAGTATTACCTAAATTTCCAATAGTTAGATGTACTCAAAAAATCCCACAGGTGGGAGAGATGGACTAATACAGCAAGTAATTATTAAAATAAAAAATTTAAGCTACAACTTAACTAGGGAAAATAACAATCCATAGGTCCCAAACTAAAATAATTAAGATGACATAATAAAAAAAAAAACTCAATGTCTTCATGCATTAAAATTTATTACATTAGATTTAATTAACAAAAAGGTGATTATTCCAGCTCTTTACCACTTGGCAGCCCAATTTTACCTGTTGAATCTGGAAAAAAGTAAATGGCATCTCATGGTAGATTACTAAAATCTTAATGCTATATGCCATCAATTATGTCTACCATACTTTATATCTAATATTAATATATCTGATGCCTCTTAATAGATAAATGACCCATCTTAACTATTACAAAAGTGGCAAATGTGTTTTGCTCAAAGCTTTTCCAACAGCTCCTTAGTCTAGTTTGCCTTCACTTTGAAAAGACACTTCTAGGCTATACATGAGCATCTCATTGACTTTGCCATCAAACACAATTTTTGCAAAGAATTTAACTGTACTCACCTTTTATCAGGAGCACAAGAACACATCACATTGATGACTTCCTCCCTGAATGAGACTATTTGACAGACTTGTGAAGAACATACAATGCTAATACCTTTTAGTCCTTCCTGGGTTTTGGTGCAATGCATGCCTCATTTAAAAAGTTAATTGTCATGGGTGCTACAAATCAGCCCAGCTTAACTGGCCCCCCTTCCAATGACAAGTGCTAAAATTCAGTCAAATTAAATTCTGTAGGCACTATCATTAGTGCTCTCAGTGAATTCTTCACTTGTGGAGCTCATACGCCTTCTAAATTCTTTGCATCATCTATGATATCCATTACTTCTCAAGGGTGTGATGCAAGAAGTAACCTCTCTTGGAACCTTGCTATGTGCCAGTAAAATTAAATTAGATGGCTATTAACTATGCTATACTGGAAAAACAGTCACCTACACACCTTGAGCCTGTGATTCTACAAACCTTGATGTCTAGTAGGACTTTGGCCATGGATATATAATAGTAAAATGTGAGAATGGCTACTAAGGCCTCCTTAATAAATGATGGAACCAAAACTTGGCATACTCCTTTTGGCAGAGGGGATGGCTTCCAATGTCTACTGTCTATGTCCAGATGCCAGGGTACTGCAGGAGGTCACTATTCTAACAATAAAAAGAAAAACCATTTAAGTTCAGCTGGACACCATTCTGCTGACTGTTGATCTCATTACTATTAATCTGGATGCCTTCACTGGTGACAATCCCGAGACCCAAAGTAGTCACAGCCATTATCTGCTAACAAAAGCTTAAACCAAGAGTTATGGATTTATACCTGTTATAACACAATTCCTCAGAACCCATCTAGTCCAAACCTTGAGAGTTGAAAGCTGTTATACTTGGCCCACCCATAAATAGGACATTAATTGTGCCAGATGGGCTCTATATCCTTGTACTGCAAGGAGGATGTCACAGATATTGATGCTCCAAACTTATCCAGCTCCCTACTTATGTGTCTGGGAAAGCAGCAAAGGATTGCCCAAATGCTTGGGCCCCTGAACCCATGTGATATCTGGAAGAAGCTTCTATCTCATGAGATCAGCCTGGTCTAGCCCCAGTCATTGCAGCCATTTTGGAGGAGAATAAACCAGAAGGAAGATCAGTCTCTCCCTTTCTCACTCTAACACTGCCTTTCAAATATATAAGTAAATCTTTTAAATGTAATCATTTCAATAGATTCTTCAGTGCTCAATCATGATGACCTTTACTATCTTAAGAACATTTTCATTTCTTTTTTAAAGATTTGTTTATTTGAAAAGCAGAGAGGGGGCTGGTGTGCTGCAGTATACAAAGCTGCCATCTGTTATACTGGCATTCCATATAGGCACCAGTTCAAGTCACACTTGTTCCACTTCTGATTTAGCTTCATGCTAATGGCCTGATAGAGTGGAAGATGGCCCAAGTACTTGGGCTCCTGCCACCCCCATGGGTGACTCAAAAGAAGCTCCTAGTTTCAACCTGGCCCTACACTGGCCATTGGAGACACCAGAGGCATGAAACAGATGATGGAAGATCTCTCTATGTCTTTCTCTTTCTCTCTCTCTCTCTCTAACTGTGACTTTCAAATAAAGAAGTAAATAACTTTTAAAATGATTTTAGAAAGGGCAAAGAAACACAGAAAGTGGATGAAGAGAGAGAGGAAGAGAGGTCTTTCATATGTTGGTTCACTCTCTAAATGTCTGCAACAGCTGTGGCTGGACCAGGCTCTCACATACCCTAATAAGTAGTAGATCTTGCACTTAGGTGAAAGGAACTAAAGAATTTAAGCCACTACCCCATGCTTCCCAGAGATATTAAGCAGGAAACTAGTTTGGAAGTGAAACACTGAAAACTTAGATTAGCACTGCAATATAGAATGTGGGCATCACATTCAATGACAAACAAATTCGAAAACCTGGAAGAAATCAAGACACATGCTAGGTACAAAAATTGAGCCATGAAGACATATAGAAAACCTAAACAAACCAAAAACCAAGACAGATATTGAATCAGTAACAAAAGCCCTCCAAAGAAAAGCCCAAGACCAGAAAGCTTCACTGCTAAAGTCTACCAGACTTTTAAAAATAGAACTAATTCCAATTCTTCTTAAGCTATTCAAAGCAATTGAAAGAGAAGAGTATTCCCAAACTCCTTCTATTTGGCCAGCGTCACCTTATTTTCTAAACCAGAAAATGATACAATAGAGAAAGAGAATTAAAGAACATTAAATCTGATAACCACAGATCCCAAAATTCTCAACAAAATACTAGCTAATAAAATCCAACAACAGATCATAAAGATAATTTACCTGGACCAAGTGGAATGTACCTAGGGTATGCAGGGATAGTTCAACATATGCAAATCAATAAATGTGATATGTGACACTAGCAAACTAAAGAATAAAAACCACATGATGATCAATAAATGAAGAGAAAGTATTTGATAAAAAGCAACCTTTCATTATAAAAACCTTAAGCAAGTTGGGAATAGAAGGAACATTCCTTATCACAATCAAGGCAATATATGACAAATCTTCAACCAACATCATATTGAATGGGAAATCGTGGAAGCATTTCCACTAAGATCTGAAACCAAAGTTGCTCTCCATCACTACTGCTGTTCAATACACTACTGACAGTTTTAGCCATGGCAATAACGCAAGAAAAAGAAATCAAAGGAAAACAAATTAGAAAGGAGAAAGCCTAATAACCTGTTTGCAGATGATATGATCCTAAATATTGGGAAACCAAAAGACTCCACCAAGAGATTATTGAAACTCACAAGAAAGTTTGGTAAAGTTGTAAAATATGAAATCAACACACAAAAATCAATAACCATTATATACACAAAAATGCCATGGCTGAAAAATAACTTATCAGATCAGTGCCATTCTCAATAACCATAAAATTTTTTATTACCTTGGAATAAATTTAGTCAAGGGTGTGAAAGATCTCTATAAGAAAAATTATAAAACATTAAAGAAAAAAAGAAAACACAAAAAAAGGAAAAATCTTTGATGTTCATAAATTAGAACTAATATCATCAAAATTCCCATTCTACCAATAGAAATTATTTTTAATTTTACTTTTACAATCATTTATTTATTTGAGAGTAAATTATAGAGAGATGGAGAGACAAAAAATGATGCCTTCTACCTGTTGGTTAATTCTCCAAATAGCTGTAATGGCTGGTGCTGGGCTGATCTGAACCCATGAGCTAGGAGCTTCCTCCTCATCTCCTATGTGGAAACAGGAGCCCAAGCACTTGGGCCATCTTCCACTGCCTTCCTAGGCCATAAGCAGAGAGTTGGATCAGAGGACCAGCTGGGACCCAAACTGGCATCCATGAGATGCCAATGCCACAGAGGTTCAAACTACTATTCCACAGTGCCAGCCCCTCAAAAGCAATTCACAGATTCAATGTGATCTCAATCAAAATACCAAGAACATTCGGAAAGAAGACATTTCTCTCTGTCTCTCACTGTCTATAACTCTACCTGTCAAAATAAAAAAATAAAATAAAATAAATTTAAAAAATAAAAGAACATACAGCATCACCTGATGGTTCAGGAGCATGACAAGTAGGACCCTGTGGTGGCCTATTACTGAACAGTTGCTCAAGAAATGATCTGAGGGGTGTTTGTTGGTAGTCATTGTTTGATCATTACATATTTCACCAAGGGGGTCATTTATATGCCATGCAAATTAGAATGAAGATTGATAATAAAACTCCTGGGTGTCATAAATTTTTATCAAAATTAACAGGTCAGTTAGGAGCTCTTAATAAATAGTTGGGGGGTTGACACTGTGGTACAGCAGGTTAAAACCCTGGCCTACAGTGCTGGCATCCCATATGTGCTCCAGTTCAAGTCCCAGCTGCTCCACTTCTGACTCAGCTCTCTGCTCTGGCCTGGGAAAGAAGTAGAAAGATGGCCCAAGTCTTTGGGCCCCTGCACACATGTGGGAGACCTGGAAGAATTTCCTGGCTCCTGGCTTCAGATCAGCACAGCTCTGGCCATTGCGGCCATTTGGGGAGTGGATGGCAGAGGCTGACTCTCTTTCTGTCTCTCTACCTTTCTGTAATTCTGCCATTAAAATAAATAAATAAATAAATCTTAACAACAACTATTAGACCGGACTTGGATGGGACTCAATTATCCCAATGAGAGACTTCAATGATGCAAAAGCAAAAAGGTTTATTGTTCTAGCTCAATCTAGGGTCCACTCCTCCAATCATCACAATGGTCATCTGATGAGGACCCATCCCATTTCCTTTGTGGGGTTTACATAGGGTTTTCAGAGACATTCTATACATTATAGCACCATCAGCAAATTATCTCATGCTGTGAGAATTTAAAGAACATCTCTTAAAATTGATTAGTAAATCCAGTAGTGGGAATAGACCTAGTAAAGGTGGTTAGATGGCTTTGGGGTTGGTGCTTTTTAAAATGATTGGCTAAAGTGTAGGGTCCAAGCCATGAGGGTGTATGTTCCAAACTGCAGGGTTTGGGGATGTTATCAATCACCTTAATGGCCTAAAAATACACCTGGAAAAGACATCTGGATAGCAGGTATTTCCCTGCTATCTGCTGATTGGCTGTTGCTAGGGGAGTTTATCACAAGGGGAGTTTATTTTTCTTCTTTCAGGAGATTCTGCCAAAGGGTTCAGGGTCTGGTCAGGCCTGAGTTACAAGATGGAGGCCTAGTCTAAAATAGCTGTGCCTTCATCCAGGCTCAGATTCTTCACAAAAACAACAAAAAGAAACAGTGGGGGTGATAATAAGCTATTACCCAAGGAGTAGATGGTTCTGCCCATTTGGGGAATTATTCTTGGAAAATGTTTATATACGCAGACAATGAACATTGTGCTGGGTGATTTCACAAAAAACATGATCATGTTCTTCTATACTGCAAGTCTTTTAACAGATGTCATAACCGTGCTTAAGATAACACTGATGGAAATGTGAAACACATGAAGTATGCAAGGTGGAAGGTAACATATATCCATAATTGCTTAAACAATGAGGAGACTCCTCAAGCAGGCCCTATTGCAATTGAGGAAGATACTGATGGTGAAGAAAATGAAGATGCTGTAGTAGCATCTCTGCCCATTCAACACACCTCAGCCATCATCATCTTCAGCATTTGACCCAGGCAGCATGCCATCAGACAGCTATAGTTGAATACAGGGTCCTCTGGGTGCACATGCCCTAGCCTACACACCAGCAAAAGTGCCTCATAGCATGGGTGTACCAAGGAATACTATGCAACCTACTCTATAGACTATGCCAGCCATTGATCCTGCACTTTTCAGTATGGTTTCCCAAGGCTATATCCACCTCAAACCTGAGGAGTTTGTGAGAGCTCAGAAATACTGCAAATATGCTAGCAGTGCCTTACAATATGAAGATGCAAACACTGCCATTCAGAATATACAGAAAGACCTCAAGTTACTGATGACTGACAGAGAATGAAGCCTTTGTACAACAGATCCATGTCTCTTTGGCATAAAGAATTAACTCCATTACTGTCTTCAGCCTATCAAGAGTACAATTTCAAAAAAGACTTCAGTTGAGTTGAATATGACAATAAAATCTGTGTGTATCAGATTCCTTTTGAAGCATTCATCAGTAGCCTCAACCAGTTTTTATTGTCCATTTAATGGCTTTGGTAATTTATGGGTACAGAGGGCAGATGTTGGCAAGATCCTAAAAACACCCTTTGAACCCTGCTCCAGCAAATGAAAACACAGAAAATATATATTGGAAATAAGCTTTATTAATTTACATACATGAAGAGAATTTTTTAAAAGGCATACTATTTGTACATCTAAAGTCAGGACAGGAGCTGATCAGTTCATTGTTGCTTATAGTGTCCATTTCACTTAACAGGTTTCCCCTTTGGCGCTCAGTTGTCACCTATCAGGGAAAACAAATGATATTTTTCTCTTTGGGACTGGCTTAATTCACTCAGCATGATGTTTTCCAGATTGCTCCATCTTGTTGCAAATGACTGGGTTTCGTTGTTTCTTACTGCTGTATAATATTCTATGGAGTACATGTCCCATAATTTCTTTATCCAGTCTACTGTTGCTGACTTTAGATGTACAATGTAATACTTTATCCTTTTTAGTATTTGTTGTTGTTGTTGTTGTTCTAGTACTATTGGTTGAACTCAGTAATCAACACACAATTATTCTTAGGTGTTTAAATTTTAACTGAAAAGTGATCCCTGTTAAATCTAAGGGTGGAAAAGGGGAGGGAGGAGATGGGCAGTTTGGAACATGCTCGGTCGGACTGGCCGCAGGTGGTGGAGTTGGAGATGTGCCAGGGGATTCCAACACAATCCCATCAAGATGGCATATACCAATGCCATCACACTAGTCCAAGTGATCAATTTCAGCTCACAATTGATAGCTCTGATAGGTCTAAGAGTCAAAGAGATCACACAAACAAGACAAGTATCTGCTAATACTAACTGATAGAATCAAAAAGGGAGAGAAAGATCCAACATGGGAAGTGGGATACACAGCAGACTCATAGGATGGCAGATGTCCTGAACAACACTCTGGCCTCAGAATCAGCCCTCAAGGCATTCAGATCTGGCTGAAGAGCCCATGAGAGTATAGCAGGCATGGAAAGCCAAGATAGCATGGAAAAAAAAAAAAAAAAGACCTAAATGAATGATCTCTGTGAGTGAGATCCCAGTGGAAAGAACGGGGCCATCAAAGAAGGAGGTACCCTTCTCCGAAGGGAGGAGAGAACCTCCACTTTGACTATGACCCTATCGGAATGGGATCAAAGTCGGCGAACTCTAAAGGCTTCCATAGCCCTGGCAACTCATGACTGGAGCCTAGGGAGATTACTGATGCCATGAATAGGAGTGTCAAATTGTTAAATCAGCAACAGGAGTCACTGTGTACTTACACCCCATGTGGGATCTGTCCCTAATGTGTCGCCTAAAGCCAAGTGATGCTATAACTAGTACTGAAACAGTATTTTTATACTTCGCGTTTCTGTGTGGGCACAAACTGATGAGGTCTCTACTAATTATATACTGAAGTAATCTTCTGTATATAAAGAGAATTGGAAATGAAAAAAAAAAAAAAAAACAACCTGGTGTTAAAATGGAAATGGCATAGAAAATTAATTAATTTGAAAAAAAAATTATGTAGGATCTCTGTCTTTAATGTGCTGTACATTGCTATTTAATGCTATAATTAGTAATCCAATGGTAGTTTTTTCACTTTATGTTGCTATATGGGCAAAATGTTGAAATCTTTACCTAATATATACTAAACTGATCTTCTGTATACAAAGAGAATTGAAAATGAATCTTTACATGAATGGAAGGGGAAAGGGAGCGGGAAAGGGGAGGGTTGCAGACGGGAGGGAAGTTATGGGAGGGGGGAAGCCATTGTAACCCATAAGCTATACTTTGGAAATTTATATTCATTAAATAAAAGTTTAATAAAAAAAAAAAGGCATACTATTTGGACAAACAGATCATATTATTTTGCTGTAAAATTCTAAATCTAATGAAAGATTCCAGAATTGTCTAGATTAGAGATTATCTTTTTGTTTTCCTTAAGGCTTATAAAACAAATACAAATGCCCTAAAGTGCTAGATAAACCTGAAAAAAATTATGTTCAAAACACAGTTTTTATTCATTAGAGTTTAACATTGACAGAAAGGAAAGTCATTCAATAAAGAGGTAGAAATGCTTTCAGACTTAATATTAATAATGTTGGTTTCCCAAATGCTTTTTCTTATCCATTAAGCTTAAGGTGAATTGGTATTTGCTGCACTAGCAGTCTGACTGCATGTCTTAGAGAATGAAAAATAGAGGCCTGTAGAGATGCCTGAAGAGTTGGTGCTTTTAAGTTAAGATTCTTCTCAGCTGCTGAGGAGTTCATTCCATTGAGTGCATAACTATGGATGATTCAGAAGATTTATAAGACTTAAGATACTCAGTTGTTAAGTTTATGAATTTTGTGGTAAATTATGGACTTACTGTGTCACTCAAATTTGCTGTGTTAAAAAAATAAATACAAAGATTATTTTTAAATAAAACTTAAAAAAAAAACTATAGGCTTGTATTGAACAAGATGTATCTAAACTTCATAAAATGCTGTTATTTTAATACAAAACATACATAAGCATATGTTTTAAACATAAATAATTGATTATAAAAGCTTGTGTTTCTACTCAAATATACTTGTGAAAAGAAATTACAATTTGGCTGGCGCCGTGGAGTAACAGGCTAATCCTCTGCCTTGTGGCGCCGGCACACCAAGTTCTAGTCCCGGTTGGGGTGCCGGATTCTATCCCGGTTGCCCCTCTTCCAGGCTAGCTCTCTGCTATGGCCCAGGAAGGCAGTGGAGGATGGCCCAAGTTGGGCCCTGCACCCACATGGGAGACCAGGAGAAGCACCTGGCTCCTGGCTTTGGATCACCACGATGCGCCGGCCGCAGCAGCCATTGGAGGGTGAACCAACGGCAAAAAGGAAGACCTTTCTCTCTGTCTCTCTCTCTCACTATCCACTCTGCCTGTCAAAAAAAAAAAAAAAAAAAAAAAGAAAAAGAAAAAAGAAATTACAATTTATCCACAAAATAATCTAGAATTTCCTAAAGTATCTAACTTAAATAATGAAGTAAAACATCCTAAAACATCTTTTCTTTGTGTGAATTTAATTACAGTACCTTACATTAGTATTCTCCAGCCCAAAGGTTATTAAATGTTTTGAAAGGGAGATAAACTCCATGAGGTTGGTAGATTTTCTGTTCTCAATTCTGCATGTACTTCGGGCTGGTGATGTGATGCAAAGGCTAATCCTCTGCCTGTGGTGCTGGCATCCTTTATGGGTGCCAGTTCTAGTTCCAGTTGCCCCTCTTCCAGTCCAGTTCTCTGCTATGGCCTGGAAAAGCAGTGGAAGATGGCCCAAGTGCTTGGGCCCCTGCACCCACATGGGAGACCAGGAAGAAGCAGCTGGCTCCTGGCTTTAGATCTGTGCAGCTCTGGCCATTGCAGCCACCTGGGGAGTGAACCAATGGAAGGAAGACCTTTCTCTCTGTCTCTCCCTCTCTCTGTCTGTAATTCTACCTCTCAAATAAATAAATAAAATCCTTAAAAATATATTCTTTATATATTCATATTAACTACAACCTCTTATTTTAGAAAAATGAGGGTTAATGGTTTATGACTTCTACTAGTCTGTGATTGTTACAAAGTAAAACTTCTAGTCAAGGTATGATTTTGTAAATTCCTTATCAGCAATCAAATTATAACAAAAATTATGGTACTAAGTTAATAGTCTTTAAATAAATACAAATTAGGAGAATATTTAGCAACTTAAAAACACCTCGCTATCAAAATTATTCAGATGCAGACAAGATAAGCCACTTTGTGGGGTAACCACATGCTGAATATCGTTTTTTATTTATATGTCTCACTGTCACAGGCTGAACAGCAACAGAACACAGTATGAGAATGATGAGCACTCCTCTAATTCTAGAGACATATGTGCCCTGTCAGGACTTCATTGGCCTAATTCATCAAAAGACTCAGGAATAAATGTTTCTGTTTTTCAAGAGAATTGTGGGGCTGGCGCCATGGCGCAGTAAGTTAATCTTTCACCTGTGGCACTGGCATCCCATATGGGCACTGGTTCTAGTCCAGCTACTCCTCTTTCACTACAGCTCTCTGCTATGGCCTGGGAAAGAAGTAAAATATGGCCCAAGTGCTTGGGCCCCTGCACCCATGGGCAACTGGGAAGAGGCACCTGGCTCCTGGCTTTGGATCAAGCAGCTCCAGCTGTTGTGGCCATTTGGGGAGTGAACCAATGGATGGAAGACCTTTCTCTCTGTCTCTACCTCTCACTGTCTGTTAACTCTGCCTCTCAAAGAAATAAATAAAATCTTTCAAAAAGTCTGTTAAAGTGAATTACAACCACCATTGTATGTTTTCTTTCACAACTTCAAGTGGACATAGCTCATAAAATAAAATAAATCATAGGTTGATGCCATGGCTCACTTGGCTAATCCTCTGCCTGTGGCACCAGCACCCCGGGTTCTAGTCCCAGTTGGGTGCCGGGTACTAGTCCTGTTTGTTCCTCTTCCAGTCCAGCTCTCTGCTGGCCCAGGAGGGCAGTGGAGGATGGCCCCAAGTGCTTGGGTCTCTGCACCTGCATGGGATACCTGGAGGAAGTACTCTGCTCCGGGCTTCAAATCAGCACAGCACTGGCCATAGCAGCCATTAGGGGAGTGAACCAATGGAAGGAAGACCTTTCTCTCTGTGTCTCTCTCACTGTCTATAACTCTACCTGTCAAACATAAATAAACAAACAAATAAATAAATAAATCATAGTTTCATAAATACTAAAGCTTAGACAATTGGTACCAATGAATAGCTTCTTTCATAGTCTCTCTTTATAAATAATTAATAAACCAATTATTTTCTTCTGACTCTGCAAAGCCAGTCAACACAATTGATTTCAAATTTAGAATTTTCTTTTCTTTTTTCTTTTTTTTGACCGGCAGAGTGGATAGTGAGAGAGACAGAGAGAAAGGTCTTCCTTTTTTTTGCCATTGGTTCACCCTCCAATGGCCACTGCGGCCAGTGCATCTTGCTGATCTGAAGCCAGGAGCCAGGTACTTCTGGTCTCCCATGCGGGTACAAGGCCCAAGGACTTGGGCCATCCTCCACTGCCTTCCCGGGCCATAGCAGAGAGCTGGCCTGGAAGAGAGGCAACCGGGACAGAATCCGGCACCCCAACTGGGACTAGAACCTGGTGTGCCAGCACCGCAAGGCAGAGCATTAGCCTGTTAAGCCATGGTGCAGGCCCAAATTTAGAATTTTCAAATCACCCAGAAATGCACAATGTTAATGCTTTTGCAGCTTTATAAGAGCATAAAATAATAACAATTTTTAATTCTTGCATTTTTTAACAGCAGGCAATGTTCAGCCTGAAGCCAGGATCCCAGAACTCCATGCAGGCCTGGGTGAGTTCAGTTAATTATGAGGCCACACAGTATTCAGTGACACCTGTCTTTATAAAGACACATCTCAATACAAAATAAAACTCCCTACTCAGGACTTTTGAGATCCAAGAGAAAACTCAAATATTTTGCAGATGAGTGCAAAGCAGAAATCTGGAGACTTCTGTGAGCCAACAAGTTCCCTGCCTACCTGAGAATCAGCTTGCCACCAGGGAGATCAAGGGAAAAGGACCAAGCAAAGCCACTTGGAACCCGTGCCCAGAGTCTTATCTCTTGAGTGAGCATAAAGGCAGCCAAGTCATTGGGCACTGGCAGTTTTGGACCACCTTAATCCTGAAGTGGGTACACAAACTAGTCCAACTCAATTTGGGCTGAGTTATCAGACTGAAAATCTGGACAAAGATTGTCACCCATTAAGGAATCTGGACACAGGAATGGCCAAAAAAGAACCATCAGGAGATGTGCACAATAGGAGTCAGAGTACTGAGTGGGTAATAAATGCACAGATCCTAGACCAAGGCAACAGGCAATGCCAACCTTCTCTTTTGTTGCAAAGTTTTCATATTTTATCTTAAAGGCCTTGAGAAACAGATCTGTAGACATCTCATGTGTAAGACAAACATGGATCATTCATAATTGGCCTATAAATATTAGCATTCTTACCCTGATCAATAAGCCTCAGGAACTAGCTCAGGGAGGGGCAATTAAAGGGAATCACTTCAGTTTCATTTCTAGGGAAGTATACATCCTCCATGAACTGCTTCTTACAAAATATTTCTATAATTTTCCAGGAGAAATACATCAACTCTGAGAGGCTACTTTTTTTTTTTTTTCCATAGAGTCCAACACCTGTCTTGGGAATCACCTGTGATACCAGGTAGATGGATAAGAAAGCCAATTGAAATCATCAACTAGAAGACAAGATACTTTACCCAAATCACTATATTTCACTCTACAGAAAAACACAAACTGAATCACAAAGAACTCCAGTCAATCAATCCCCTGGTTTAATCAAAGGGCATATTTGCATTACTCCAGATATGCAGGCCTCTCTTTCTGTTGTACCTTCATGTGGACTATCTGCATAGGGATACAGAGTGAGGGGGAGGCTGCAGCAGTAAAAATGGTCAATGTTTCAATTATAAAACTGATTTTTAATTATCTCAAATTCAGTCATAAAAATTCTGCTCTAAGCAAGACACATAAAGCCAAGCTCATCCCTTTCTCAACAAAAATTTAATGCTACTGCATATTTAGGAGTGTACTATTGCATTAATTCCAGTACTTCTCTACATCTTATTTTTTAAGATTTTATTTATTTGAGAGGATGAATTATAGACAGTGAGAGGAAGAGACAGAGATAAAGTTATACCATCTGCTGGATCACTCCCCAAATGGCTATAACAGATGGAGCTGCACTGATCTGAAGCCAGGAGCCAGGAGTTTCTTCTCTGTCTCCTCCTTGGGTGCAGGGGCCTAAGCACTTGAGCCATCTTCTACTGTTTTCCCAGGTCATAGTCATAGCTGAGAACTGGATCAGAAGAGAAGCAGCTGGGACTAGAACTGGTGCCCATATAGGATGCCAGTGCCACAGGCAGAGGAATAAACTACAAAGCCACAGTACCAGCCCCTCTACATCTTATAAACATATCTTATCTGTAAGAAGAAAACTGAAAAGTGAGTCAAGTATATCACAAATTATGTTAGAAATTATCTTTAACTAAAAAAAAATAAAAAAAAAAAAAAAAAAAGGAAAACCCTATAATAGAAATCCTCACAAATGACCTGTGTCCTATTACTTTATCCTTTGGAATACTTTTCAAGATTTCTTATGGCCTTCTTACCTTCCCTTGTTCCTCATACCCTTTCAATATCACTGCCCTCTCTGTTCCTGCACCTCTCTCCCTTTGGAAGCAGTCTTGTAAACTGTCAATCATTATTTCAAAATGTTTTGTAGGAAGGGCCTGAATGGCCTTCTAATGTCCCTTAAATATATATTTCCCTAAAATAGATGATAGAGGGGCTGGTACTGTGTCCCAAGCAGGGAAGCTGCTGCCTGCACTGCCGCCAACCTATGTGGGCGCTGCTTTGAGTCTCAGCTGCTCCATTTCTGATCCAGCTCTCTTCTAAGGTCTGGGGAAGCAGTAGAAGATGGCCCAAGTCTTGGGCCCCTGTGCCCATGTGGGATAACTGGAAGAGGCTCTCAGCTCTTGGCTTCAGTTCAGGGTAGTTCCAGCCATTGCAGCCATCTGGGAGTAAACCAGAAGATGGAAGGCCTTTCTCCCTCCCTCTCTCTCTCTGCCTCTGCTTCTCTAACTCTGCCTTTCAAATAAAAATAATAATAATAATAAAAACAGACAGTAGAGCATATTGGGAAAGCCATTGCCTGTGATGCTGGTATTCCATATTGTGCATGAATTTATGTCCCAACTGTCTACTACTGATCCAGTTCCTTCATGTGCCTAGGAAAGCTACAAAAGATGGTGCTTGTGCTCCTAATCCCACATGGGAAATTTGGAAGATACTGGCTCCTGACTTTAATCCAGTCCAACTGCAGCTGTTGTGGCCAATAGGGGTGTGAACCAGTGGATAAATTATTTACGTCTCTCTCTCTCTTTGTAACTCTGCCTTTCAAATAAATAAATATTTTAATTTTTTTAAAAATTTAAACAAATGGCCCTATATATTCTGACTCATCTTGACATGTAACAAGAGCCAAGAAAGTTGCTGCTGACTTTATGTAGTGCCTCCTCAATCCGTTCTATAAGAAAAAAAAAATATGTATTTCTTTTGCTATCCGAGCACTCGAATCTAAAAGAAACAATACTACCCAGTACAGCTCTGTTTAAGGCTGCTCCTGCACTGAAGAAAAGTAAAGGAGCAAGGGGCCCAAACCCTGTGTGGCAGGCTGGCAGTCTCCTCCTCACTCTGCATCTGAATTTCTGGTTAGAGATGGAGACAAAGGCAACTCCAGATACTGCAGTGGTACACAAACAGCCTCAATCACAGACACTCCTTGTGTTGTGCAACAGAAGGAGAGCACAGAGCACTATGTAAGGGAGGAATACATTGAACGAAAAGGAAAGTATGTGAATAGACATAGCTAAGAATTTCCCCACTCTGCTGATCATGATCTCAAGGATGTCCAGGCCAGAATTCCATTTCACTTTGGAAAGCCATTCCATAAAGTTTTCTCCACCTAGGTGTATTCTTCTGTGAGGAATCTGTCTTCCTGTGAAGGATGGTACCACCACAGACTGAAAACCAGTCAAAAAGCAGAGTGATGGCTTTAATTCTCAGAGGTGAATGGACAACCACATCTATGAATTCTGCCTTGAAAAATAAGCTTCCTTCTGCTCTATGAATCTGATATAGGTTTGGGCTAAAATGAGAAACACAGAGACCAGTTGGGTCTGTTAGGTGAGAAGAAAGGAAGCTTGATTTCCAGTAGTTACTTTGTAGCATGTTAGTTTTGAGAGGATTTCATTTTCCACTTCTATTTGAAGAAATGGAAAGGTAGAATCTGTGCCAGCCTAACACATGGCAGCTTTAGCCATTGATGACATCACAGCTTGCTACCCAAAAGTGGCAGCCAAAATGAACTCAACAAATGAGAACCAAAATAAAACAGGAGTCTAACATAATACCAACATTTGTTCAGCAGATATTACCAAGATCCTGACACACAGCATAAAGGGTGGGGCTGGCTTTGTGGAACAGTGGATTAAGCCACCACCAAATGAAATACTGGGATCCAATATGTGTGTCCACCCTTTAAAAAAGATTTATTTGAAAGTCAGAGTTTTGGGGGCAGATGATGTGGCACAGCTGGTTGAGACACTGGCATGCATCCCATATGGTCACTGGTTTGGATCTTGGCTGTTCCACTTCCAATCCAGCTGCCTGCTAATGTGGCACAGTATGGCCCAAGTCCTTGGTCCCCTATATCTATATGGGAGATCCAGAAGAAGCTACTGGCTCCTGGCTTCAAATCAGCTGAGATCTGGCCACTGTGGCCATTTGGGGAGTGAACCAGCAGACTTAAGACCTCTCTATCTGTCTCTATCTCTATCAATAACTCTGTCAAATAAATAAAATAAATCTTTTAAAAATGTCAGAATTATGGAGAGGAAGGAGAGTCAGATGGGATGGCATTGTGGACTAGCAGGTAAAGCTGCTGTCTGCAGTGCTGGCATCTGCTATAGGCACAAGTTCATGTCCTGGCTGCTCACTTCTTAACCAATTCTCTGCTAGTAGCCCTGGAAAAGTAGAAGATGGTCCAATACCTGGGTCCTTGACACCCGAGTGGGAGACCTGGATGAAGCTCTTGGTGCCTGGCTTGGGCCTGGCCCAGTCTTGGCCATTGCAGCCATCTAGGGAGTACACCAGCAGGTGGAAAATCTGTTTCTCATTCTCTCCCCTTTCTCTATCTCCTCCTCGCAAATAAATAAATAAATGCTAAAAAAGAGAGAGATCTTCCATCTGAGATGGCTGCAATGGCCAGGGCTGAACCACACAGAAACCAGGAGCCAGGCATTTCATCTGGGTCTCACACATGGGTTACAATGGCCCAAACAGTTGAGTCATCCGCTGCTGCTTTTCTCAGGCCATCAGCAGGGAGCTAGGTTACAAGTGGAGCAACTGGACATGAACTGCTGCTCATCTGGGAAGCTGGCATTGCAGATGGTGGCTTTCCCCATTGTGCCACAATGCCAGCCCCATGAGTGCCAGTTTGAGTCACAGCTGTTCCACTTCTGATCCAGCTCCCTGCTAACACAACTGGGGAAGCAGAAACAGATGGCACAAGTACTTGGGTCCTTGCACCAACATGGGACACTGAGTTGGACTTCCAGGCTGGGCCAGGATTATTCATTGCAGGCTCTTGAGTGAACCAGCAGATGCAAGATCCTCATCCTTCTGTCTCTGCCTCTTTCTCTGTAACTCTGCTTTAAAATAAAAATTTTTAAATCTTAATAAAATAAAGAGAAAGGGTGAGAGAGTAGCCACAGTAAAGTAACAGAGCAAAGCTACGGTTGTGCTGTCCCTCAGCAGCCTTCTGCCTTAAGTGGGAAGTCTCTGGCTTACAGACACTGACATAAGACACATTCAAAACACATTTCAAAACAAGAGATGAGAGGTTTACAAGGCACATTGATTTTATGATGACTTTCATTCATTAGGTACACTGGGTTTAGGTATATGCCTTTTGTGCAGCCAAGTTAACCCAGGGTCTAATTCAAAGAGATATACTGAGGAAGATGTGCTGACAGGGGAGACAATGTCCTATTGCTCTTATAGCATCATAAAGGGAAGGAAAAGGGCTACTCATGTCCATGGTTATAAGGAGGACAGAAGCACAAACATTTCAGAAGGGGGGAGCAAATTTCAAATATAGTTATTTTAAGAAAATAAAAGGAAGTAAATTTCAGAATATAACGTGGGGTAGAAACACACCATCAGTTCATCAATTCTCACAGGGATCCAGGAAACTGCCCTGTCTACCCATAAACCAAATGTTTCAAAACACATTTTCTGATTAAATTCAGAAGATTACAGGAATCAGCACTCTGGGTGTTCAAATGCCAAATTAAGTTTTAGTTTCCACTATGGGCAGATGTAGCCCAATCACTCAGAACATGAGAAAAACTTTTCGATAAGAAACATGAAATATTCAGTCACACAGAATAACTGTGCTTAGTGCTCAAAGTGAACCCCAGGATAAGCACCCAGAAAACCTGTTAGGTCTTGGGGCCAGCTCCATGGTGTAGCATGTAAAAATTTATTTATTTATTTAAAAGGCAGAGTTACAGAGAGGCAGGGCACAAAGAGAAGTCTTCCATGCACTGATTCACTCTGAAAATGGCTGCAATGGCCAGAGCTGGATCTACCTGAAGCCAGGAGCCAGAAGCTTCTGTTATGTCTCCCATGCAGTGCAGAACTCAAGAACTTGGGCCATCTTCCACTGCTTTCCCAGGAGACAGCAGGAAGCTGGATCTCAAACGAGCACCCATACGGGATGCCAGCACTGCAGGTGGTGGCCTCACCTGCCATGCCACAGTGCCAGCCCTCAAAATAAACCTATTTTAAAAAGCATTTAAATGAGGGATGGAGAGAGTTTGTTTATCCAAAGCAAGGATAACATAACATAACATAACTACTACACAGAAGAAGCTCCTGGCTCCTGGCTTTGGATTGGCACAGCTCCGACCACTGTAGCCAACTGGGGAGTGAACCAGCAAATGAAGACTTATCTCTCTCTGCCTCTCCTCCTCTCTGTGTTCAACTCTGACTTTCAAGTAAAATAAATAAATCTTTAAAAAAATAAGGTAACTACTAGTACTCATTAACTTAAAAAATATAGAAATGTAATGAAACTCAAAATATAACCAAAATCATCATCTACTACAAATTATAATTTTTTTTTTTTACAGGCAGAGTGGACAGTGGGAGAGAGAGAAAGAGAGAACCGTCTTCCTTTTGCCATTGGTTCACCCTCCAATGTCCACTGCGGCCGGTGCGCTGCGCTGATCCAAAGGCAGGAGCCAGGTGCTTCTCCTGGTCTCCCATGGGGTGCAGAGCCCAAGCACTTGGGCCATCCTCCACTGCACTCCCTGGCCACAGCAGAGAGCTGGCCTGGAAGAGGGGCAACCAGGACAGAATCCGGCGCCCCAACCAGGACTAGAACACGGTGTGCTGGCACTGCAAGGCAGAGGATTAGCCTGTTGAGCCATGGTGCCCGGCCCAGAAATGATAATCTTTGAGAGTCATATTAGACAAAATTTAATCCCTCCCCCCCTTTGAAAAATGCATATGGGACTGGTGTAGTAGGTTAAGCAGACACTGGCAGTGCCAGCACCCCACATGGGCACTGGTTCAAGACCTGGCTGCTTCATTTCCAATATAGCTCCCTAATTCACCTGGGAAAGCAAAGGATGATGGTCCAAGTGTTTGGGCCCCTGAAATCAAGTGTGAGAACCAGAAGAAGCTCCTAGCTTCTCATTTTAGCCTGGCCCAGCCCAAGTCATTGTGGCCATTTGAGGAGTGAACCAACGGATGGAAGACCTCTCTCTGTCTCTCCATCTCTCTGTAAATCTGCTGTTCAAGTAAATAAAATGAATAATAAAAAAAAACCTATACAATGTTGTATTTTGGTTATTCCCTCATACAAAGAAAGCTCAGATGAACTGTAGATGAATCCTCCTGGCTTGATGCAATTCAGAAGGAGGATTGCTTTCTGCCACCCTGTGCCAGACATCAATGAGAGTTATTAATGGGAAGATGAAAGGACACATCAGACTGCTTCCTCACATGGCAACCTTTTCTTAATTACATCACTGCTACATTATCAGATTATGTCTCTCATATGAAACATGTCTCTCCTAAAAATTTTAAAGAACTTGCCAGAAACTTATAGCAGAGCAGGGAATGATGTGCCAAGAACAGTGAGTTAGCCTGAGTAGTTTAGGAATCCTGTTCTTGGCTGTTTTCAAGTTCATATTAATGTACACACAACATAGTTGCTGATAAAGTGTCTTACAGTTGTTTCCTGGGTGTGAAGCAACTGTTTTCAGCAGAAATATAACTGCTTGCCCACTTACAAGCACTGATAGGGAGTACATGTAAGAAAAGGTCAAAAACACACTGGGTTTGAGAGGAAGAATGCTGTTACCCTAACAACCTCTATCCAGGATTCCCTTTCTATTTTTACTTCCTAGGTAACCTTACTATGCTAAATGAGTTTCACAGATTAGTAATCTGGTGACAACAGGACTCTAACAGAATCTGTGAATCACTCAGTTAATCAAGTGAAAACGTCGTTATACTGAAAGTTAGTCTATAGCAATAGTTTTCAGGGCCACATTGCTCCTCTTTTTAAAAGATGTTTTATTTATTTATTTGAGAGGTAGAATTACAGATAGTGAGATGGATAGACAAAGAGAAAGGTCTTCCTTCTGCTGGTTCACTCCCTAGTTGGCCAAAATGGCCAGAAGAACTGCACTGATCAAAAGCCAGGAGCCAGGAGCTTCTTCTGGGTCTCCAACATGGGTGCAGAGGCCCAGGCACTTAGGCCATCTTCTACTGTGTTCCCAGGCCATAGCAGAGAGCTGTATCAGAGGAGCAGCTGGGACTCAAACAGGTGCCCATATGGGATGCTGGCACCACAGGCAGAGGATTAACATACTGAGCCACAGTGCCAGCCCAAAGCCACATCTTTTACTGTACTGTGTGGGCATCTCTGTGGGGGAGAGGGGCACATTTTCCCTTTTTCTTCCTTACCCCTCTTCACATTAACACCTTGAACAAAGGCTTCCACAGACAGTCATTTTGAAAATCCATCACTAACATCCTCCCATGTTGAAAATGTCATGAGGGTTAAACACAGAACCCAGAATAAGAAAAGTAACTTGAAGCTGGTGTTGTGTCTGAGTGGGGTAAAACCATATGTGTGCCGGTTCAAGATCTGGCTGCTCCACTTCTGATCCAGCTCTCTGCTATGGCCTAAGAAAGCAGTGGAAGATGGCCCAAATGCTTGGTCCCCTGTACCTGTGTAGGAGACCTGGAAGAGGTCCTGGCTTCTGGCTTCAGATCCATGTAGTTCTGGCCATTGTGACCATCTGGGGAGTGAACCAGCAGATGGGAGATCTCTCTCTTTCTCTCTATCTTTGCCTCTCTGTAACTCTGCCTTTAAATAAATAAATATTTTTTTTTTTAAAGTAACCGCCGGCACTGTGTCTCACTTGGTTAATCCTCTGCCTGCAGCGCTGGCATCCCATATGTGCACCGGTTCTGTCCCAGTTGCTCCTCTTCCAGTCCAGCTCTCTGCTGTGGCCCAAGTGCTTGGGCCCCTGCACCCACGTGGGAGACCAGCAGGAAGCACCTGGCTCCTGGCTTCGGATCAGCACAGTGTGCCAACCATAGTGGACATTTGGGGGGTTAACCAATGGAAGGAAGACCTTCCTTTCTGTCTAACTCTGCCTGTCAAATTAAAAAAAAAAAAAAAAGCAACTGGCCCTCTTAATTAAAGACATAGCATCATAGACTGTAAGATAATCAGCTTGTGGAGCATTGAGTGACTGTAAAGAACTAGAAAAGAAAAATTGATACTTTTCTGTATTTATGTTTTCGTAGCTCTCCACTATGAAAATCCAGATTGAAGTAGCTCATTATTAACTCACACGGTAGACTTGCATTAATTTCAGTTCACTTCTCACTTTGCAAAGGGATTGGCAGCAGGTAATAAAAGTTGACATCCCTAATAACATGAGAAGAATGGTTGAAGACAGAAATCGAAAAGCAGGAAAATAAATCAGCCTCAAGCTCCAGATTGAAAAAGAGTCTGTTAATTATACACGGAAGAGAGATCAATCCACAAAGCTACTGCACAAGCTTCACGTGCTGCTGGGAAAGTCAGCCAACACAGAGCGCCCCAGCTGTCAGATGTGTCCACAGGGTCCAGCATGGGGGCCAGGAGCCAGATCCTACTCTGATCTTCCATCCCCACCTCTCCACTGCCTCGGCTCCGGCTGAGGGCCACCGAGCCCCACCCAGCTGGAACTACCAGGGGATATAGCCTGAGGCCCAGCCACAAGGCATTCTCTGACCCACCCAAAGTGAGAACTGGGCTTATTTAAATGGGACTCCTTCCTTTGCCTGTTCTCAACTGCCCTACTTGTGCCGTTCCTCGTCCAGTGTACTTTAAGGAGAATTTGAGCGAGGCGGACTGTGGGGCCGGCCGAGAATTGGGAGACTGGGAAGTGGCTGTGGGAGACACAACGCCTGGGCGCCAGCCTTGACTCTGCCGGAGAAGCTCCCAGGATCACTGAGAAGCAAGTGATCGAGGTCTGGGAGCCGCCACCCGCCATCCCACCCACCCCTCTCCCACACACGCATAGATGCCCCCTCCTGTTCTCCATACTTGCCGTGGAAAATCTCGGGAGCAGGTCCCCTTTCTTCAGACACAAGGGGAGCAAAGCGGGGAGTGTGGGACAGGAGTCGCTGGAACTTGGGACCCACGGTGGCAGATGCAGAGGCACAGGAGCGGCGGGCGGCAGGTCTGGGGCGTGTGCTCCCGAACTGCCTGCAACTGCACTTGCAGAGCAAGACTGCCCAGTGAATGCGGGAGAAGGAGCAGCGCGGCCTCTCAGGGCCCTCTCTGATCAGTAAATGAACTTCCGTTCCCAACTCCGAGCCACTTGGAAGGCACGCGCATGCGCACGTTCTTCCGCATGCACACGCACAGGCGTTCAGAGCAGGAAAACATTAGAGCAACCGGGTGACTCTGGGAAATGGAGTCCAGGCCAGGGCATTCCTGGATAGACTTACTGGCCCTCTCCTAGGACTTCAGGTGTGGGTGGGCGGAGACAGGCTGGGAACCAGAGGGCCTTTGCTTTTGTTTACATCCCGCCTTCCCTTTCTTCCCACCCCAGATCTCAAGGGTCAGCTGCTGTTCTTCCTTTCTTGAACAAAATATTAAGAAGTGACAGCCACTGCTGCTGAGTCCCAAACCCCGTTCCCTCACACACGCTGTTTCCCTCAGAAAAATCCTACCGGCTGCTTTATTCCTGGACAGCTTCTCTCAAGTAATGAATGACAAGGATTTCAATGTAACTCTTAGCACAGGTGTACACAGCATAGTTTAACATCTAGATTTGAGGATACAATTTTTATTTGTGTCTTTTATTTGTGTTCTTTTCAAAGCATTTTACACCACCCTCTAATTCACCAAGTACAAAAAAAAAAAAGAGAGAGAGAGAGAACTGGATACAGGACTAACATTGCCAAGTATCTTCTAGGGGCCAGATTACCAGAGTAAATGCCTTACTTTGTATCAATTATACCTTAGGTTAATTCTGGAGACAGTATTCTCAATTTGCAAGAGAAAGCTGAGGTGGAAAGAGATTAGAATTAAATTTGCCCATGGAAGTGTGGTAAAAAGTCTAGGTTTGTAGGACCCTAAAACGGCATCCTATATATAGAGAGAGACCCCAGAAGCACGGATTCCACTCCAATCGATGCAAAAGCAGAGGAAAGTTTATTCATTTGCAAATGGTCGTCTCTCAGTAACACTACAAAGCAGTGCAGAGAGAACGACCCCGACCATTAATTGCACAGAGTATTTAAGGCTTAAAACCACAACATTAGCATAGACCCCCAGCATGACAAAAGATCACAAGGTAAAGGGTTTTTCCAGGGTAAAAGAACAAAGTACTTGAGCAAGCACAAATATGGGGTCATCAGGACATAGGTTGCGTACACTTCCGATCAACTTCTGCTTTATGCTTCCCAAAAACTTAACATAGCTCCCAAAGTAATTATCACATGCTACTGGTTCAACTAAAGTTCAATTATCTCATGAAAGCATTTTGCAAGCTCAGCCATCTTTCACAGAAGCAGAACAGTATGCAGTTAGCTCACAAGCAACTCCATTTTAAACCTGCCCAATTTACCCTTGTTAACATTATTTTAGGGTCTTACATTTTATTTTAGGGTCTTACATTTCCTCCTCTTCTTTTGTACTAATTTTAATCTTAAAATTTTAGGAATTACTTTTTAAAGAAAGGGAGCAGGTTATTTAAAATATAACCAGTTGTCAGTTGCATACCCCGAGGAGCAGGCCCTATTTTACTAAGGGTCCTGCAATGGCTAAGATTCTTTTGGAAAGAAATTAAAAATCCCACAATGGTAACAATTAGAATTAAGAGGTGATTAAGTATACGCTTCCGCCCGGTCCTTTGTTCCATAGGGGAGTCTGATCATGAGACAGGCCGGAGATGTCCCAGGTGTCTTTTCTATAGCCAATTGACAGACATCGGGGTGCAAGGAGGGCCACCATATCCCAGAAGGGCCACGCGGGTAACGGACCACACAACCTCAGCGGTGCCAGATCTTACCTCCCACGTGATTTTCATTGGGATATGTAGGCTGCCCATCACCGGGGTAGGGCAAAATAAAAATATTGTAAGCACATCTCTGTGCCTTACAGCCAATCTTATAAGCACAGAAGCAAATCTGCAGGGCAGGGGAAGTATGCCCCGCAGGATAGAAAAAGTTACAAAAAGGCATCAGAGTTTAAAAACAGAAAATACAACAAAGACAAAAGCAGAAAACACATCCCTAAAGAAGTCATACAAATTTGGGTTGATACCTGGTGCCTGTTTAGCTGAATTGACCCAAATACTTTTTGTGACTTTCACACACCCTCTTCGACTTCTTGCTGGATGGAGAAGGTGACGTTCTGCAGCACCCTGGACGTCTTGCTCAATCCCAGTCCAGGCTGCGGCGTCTTCAGAATATACAGCAAATAGTCCTGAGCCAGCATGTGTACACAGGCAAACTCGCAGTCACTCATCCTCTGCTGCTCGGAGAGCAGAGCCAGGGACTGCCTCCTCTAAAAGCCTTCAAAGCCCCAAAAGGCAGACATCCAAGCAGAGCCTGGCAGGATAGGGAAGCCGCAAAAGGGCAGCAGCATACAAAAGACATGTAGCATTATAAAAATGTGCAGCAGCAATTTGACCCAGTCTCCAGTGCCAGTCTCCACCATTAATCATACGTTTTACCCAACTATATCCCCAGTACCTTGGCTACCGCTACCACCATCTGACCTACCCTATAAACATAATGTAACTTTCTATTTTCAACACCTGTGCCACCATCTGACTTACCCCGGAGACGAAGGCGGCCCGGTGTCTGACCCCAGTACCTTTGATAGTCCAAATCAGGGAAACATTGGCGCAAGTTTTCTTCTTGGTCGATAAAGCCTCTGTCCATTTAGAGTTCCCCGTGGGTAGTGGCGAGAGCGTACCTGCTGTTCTCGTGCATTGCCACCCGCTCCTTTTTCTTAGCTGCACGGAGTGCATGGTCCTGCCGAGCAGAGTCCTCGGGGGTTGAAGGTGGAAACCCAGACGTGTCCCAATGAGGGAGGGGCCGAGGGGCCGCTGTCGCCCAGTCTCACCACTCCGCTGCTGTCAGCTTTTCTCTTGTTGTCTTGCAGGGGTCGTTTCGGTTAGTTCAGTCTCGTGTGGCAGTCGTACACCACTTGATTTTCGTTGTTAGTCAGACCTTAGGCAGACTTGTCCTTTTGGGCACTTCTTTGTGCTTTTGTCAGTCTCCGGGTCCCTGCCTATTCTGATTTTCCCTTACTCTGCTTCCTCTTAACTGTGGTGGCCAGGATCCTAGTTAGTTCCTCTTTCTTAGTCCATTTTAAACTTTCCCTTTTTTAACTAAAAACTTTAACCCCTTCAGCCAAACTCCTCAGGGGAGTCCGGCAGTAGAGACTGAGTCTTTTACAAAGTTCCATTTAAGTGTAGTAAAATTAATGTTAGTAAAACAGGCCCTGCAAGTCCTGTCCGGGCTTGTGATCCCAGTTATATGGAGGAGGAGGACGGCCAGTTAGAACAGGCCGGGGTCCTTTCTCTTCTATTTCCTCCTCTGTTTCATCGGATTCTTCCTCCTCCATTTTTCTTCTGGTTTCTAAAAAGGGCACCGCGGGCCTTTTTGGGAAGCGGGGGATATAAGGTGCCCTTCTAAGGAGGCGGGGGGAATAAGGTGGTGGAATATAGTCCCTTTTAAGTCCTCAGTGAGGACCTGTCCAAATAGGTGTAGGACTATCTGAGTTAGCTATTACTGAAAGCCCTGTTTTTAAGGAACAGGCAGGGAGGGTGTTCTCTAAGCTTAATACTATTGGATAGACGTTTTAAGGCCTGCTGGGTGTGTGAAGCCCAGACCTATCCAGGGGGTGCTAGAAGCGAATTGTAAGAGACACGAATCTCCTTTAAGGGAAGCACCCTGTTGACTTCCTGGGCTTTTAGATTTAACTGGCGGTTTAACCAGTGCTTACTGAGTAGCCTGACCTAGAGGAGAAATTGTGGCAGACATCTCTGCCATCCTTTGGCTTCCGGATTATTTACCATGTAGCCAGTGGGCACTAGAGTTTTCTTGGGCCCCCCATGGAACCCAGTTCTCCAGCACCTGCGTATAACCATCTCCCTTCGTCTCTAAGTCTCTTTTGGAGTACTTTTTCCTGTTGGCTAGATCTCCCGTTTGATTCACATTTGAACTAGCAATACATTTGAACTAGCAATGCCTGGTTGTTCAGCGTTAGCTGGACGGAGACTTCGTCAGTCCCTCTTTAAAGGATCTGGCTTCTGAGCCAGAGACTGAAGCAGCTAGAAAGAAACATGTTTATAGCTGAAGTTTAGCATCATTTTACATCTTGGCACCACTTTTAATTTAACAGCCGATTGGTTATTATCTCTGCTATCTAGAACTTTGAAGGGTGCCAAGAGAACTTAGAGTGCCCTAGTCAAAATAGAATTTCTTACATCCTGAAATGATAGTCATTTATTAGTCCGGGTGATTTTTACACTTTTAAACCAGATCTGATCATAATACTAAAATGCCTTTCATTAATCTGAACTTAACAAATACAGTAGAGTACATAATAGATTATTTGGGCAGAACATGAATTCTATGTCTCTTGCTGTCGAATAAATCAGAAATAAAAAACCCTTGCACATAAAAGTTCACATAGTTCAGAACTATTTAACAGAATTAAAAAGAGCTTACAGGACCTCACTCTAGAACTGGCAGAGCAACTGATTCCAAAATTTACGACTTAAACCATTTCCAAATATTTACTAACATTAGTGCACAATTTTTTTAAAACCTCATTGTTGTAACAGAAGATCAGACTTTAACTTTAGGTCAATGTAAGTTGGCATTAGCACTTAAAGAAAACTTTATAAATAATTTTAAAGTTGTAAACCTTTTAAAACTTTTTATAACTTGTTTACACCTTTTGAAACTTTACACCTATAGTTACTTTTGCATAGTCTTGAATTGTTATGTATGGACAATCTATGAGAATACATGCTAACAAACTTAAACAGTCTCTCTCTTATTGAATTTAAGATGTGAAAAGTACAATACATTTTTCCACATTTTGCTTAGCATTGATGCCTAGATGGCTTAAGACACTGAGTTATTAATGAATACTACATCATTATCTAAATTAACAGTTAAAAATTACATTTACATAACCTGAATTGACTTAAGCAGCTGTTACTTTAACAAATTTTAGAGTCCCATCCTTTGAGAGTTCAGGAATCCGACTGGAAGCCCAAAGTTAGAAGACTCGGTTTAGAATTTAAGCTGTCAGAATTGAGCAGTTTAGCCAACAATTTGTACACTTCTGATCAGTTGGGTAATCACTTAAACACTAAAAACAGATAAACAATATAAACAACTTTGCGTTGCAGTCTTCCCAATCAGAACTCATAATGGCAATAGGAAAACGCAAAACCTTCAAGGCACATAAAGGAACACTCTCATCAAGTAAGTCAGGGACAGCAGCACAAAAAAGAACTAGACATCCTGTCCCATTTTAAAGGGAAAGGCAAATAAGGAACATATATTAGAACACAGAAGACAATCACAAAATTCACAAAGACACTGCGCGCAAAACGAGACAAAACTGAAACTAAAACCTCCGATGGGAGCTGCCACCTCCCATGGAACAAAGGAAAAACCAGGTCCTGCAGGCACAAAAGAGGGGGATTCCACGTCCCCTCCACCACCAGAGCGTCCTCCAGTGGTCCGCCGGAGCGTCCTCCAGTGGCTGAGCCAAGCCCGGGGCGTCAGGCATGTCTGCCCCTACCCCACTATCGGCTCACAGGTCCTACAGGCACAATACTGCATGCAAAGTTTCAGGTCAGATACCGGCGCCTAGATAACAAAACTTACACAAACAAGAACAGATAAACAGAAAGTTCTTACCTCCGATTGGGAGATGGAGCGTGGGTCTGGGTCTCGAATCCCGGATGAGCCCCCAATGTAGGACCCTAAAACGGCGTCCTATATAGAGAGAGAGACCCCCAGAAGCACGGATTCCACTCCAATCGATGCAAAAGCAGAGGAAAGTTTATTTCATTTGCAAATGGTCGTCTCTCAGTAACACTACAAAGCAGTGCAGAGAGAACGACCCCGACCATTAATTGCACAGAGTATTTAAGGCTTAAAACCACAACATTAGCATAGACCCCCAGCATGACAAAAGATCACAAGGTAAAGGGTTTTTCCAGGGTAAAAGAACAAAGTACTTGAGCAAGCACAAATATGGGGTCATCAGGACATAGGTTGCGTACACTTCCGATCAACTTCTGCTTTTATGCTTCCCAAAAACTTAACATAGCTCCCAAAGTAATTATCACATGCTACTGGTTCAACTAAAGTTCAATTATCTCATGAAAGCATTTTGCAAGCTCAGCCATCTTTCACAGAAGCAGAACAGTATGCAGTTAGCTCACAAGCAACTCCATTTTAAACCTGCCCAATTTACCCTTGTTAACATTATTTTAGGGTCTTACATTTTATTTTAGGGTCTTACAGGTTAAAGGCCAACCAAAGTGAAATATTGGTTTAAGAAATCTTTAGGGACCAGCACTGTGGCATAGTGGGCTAAGCCTCCTCCTTCAGCACCGACATTCTATATGGGGGCTGGTTCAAGTCCCTGTGCTCCACTTCCAATCCAGCTTTCTGCTCTAGCCTGGGAAAGCAGTAGAAGATGGCCCAAATGCCTGGGACCCTGCATCCACATCGGAGACCCAGAATTTCTGGCTCCTGGCTTTGGATCAGCTTAACTATGGCTATTGCAGCCATTTGGGGAGTGAACAAGTGGATGGAAGACTTCTCTCTCTCTCTCTCTCTGCCTCTGCCTCTCTGTAACTCTGCCTTTCAAATAAAAAAAATCTTCTTTAAAAAAGAAATATTTCTTTTATCTTGGGGCCCAGTTTCTAAAACCCAGATTTCTCATCTCTAAAATAAAAAGTGAGGAAGAGAAGAGTATCTACAATCCTAATCTTCACTGTAGAGAAACACATAGGATTATAACTTCTCTAAAAAAGAAAGGAGATTCAAAGTTGCTATTGCTATATGGTTATTTTTCTCATGTTTAATAGCAAGATAGCATATAAATATTATGCATTCTTAGGTATATGTGTGGTGTTTGGTTTTTAAGATTTTAAGTAGAAATGTAAATGGAAGCAGGATGACATGGAGTTCTGTTGTGATTACTTCTGTCAATTATAATTCATGGGATTAGAATTGCTGGATTAGGAATGCTTAAATGTATCCATTCATTTCACACTAATGTTTATTATTATTATTATAATTATTTGACAGGCAGAGTGGACAGTGAGAAAGAGAGAGACAGAAAGAAAGGTCTTCCTTTGCCATTGGTTCACCCTCCAATGGCCGCCGCGGTAGGTGCGCTGTGGCTGGCGCACCACGCTGATCCGATGGCAGGAGCCAGGTGCTTCTCCTGGTCTCCCATGGGGTGCAGGGCCCAAGCACTTGGGCCATCCTCCACTGCATTCCCTGGCCACAGCAGACAGCTGGCCTTGAAGAGGGGCAACCAGGACAGGATCGGTGCCCTGACTGGGACTAGAACCCGGTGTGCCGGTGCTGCAAGGTGGAGGATTAGCCTAGTGAGCCGCGGCGCCGGCCTTCACACTAATGTTTATTATGTCAGGCAATATTCTTTGTGTAGACTGCTTTTTCTTGCCAGAATGAAAATTCAGGAGGGCAAGAAACATGTTTGCTTTGACATTAAAACTCAGCATCTTGATAGAGTCATTCTTTTAGTTGAATGAATAAATGAGGCTATAAAAATTAAACAAATACAATCTCTTATCCCAAGAACTACATAGTTGAAGAGACAATGAAATAGATACCTATTTGATGACTGCCACAATTAGAGGAATGTATAATTTGTTGTTCAGAGACAACTTTGATAATAAAAGAAACATATTAATAATGACACAGGGCTGAAATGTATAAACAGAAACCATCCAGGGCCAAGCAGGTTAAATGTTCACCCTAGCTTTGTAAGGCTTTCCATTCACTATTTAGTAAGCATTTACTGAGCATTCTTTTGTGTTGTGTGTTGAAAGAACTACCAGCCACATGATTTCCTAGATATTAGAGTAAGAGAACCTGAGCAATCAGAAAAAGGTTGGGATGAACTAAGAGGCTTTTGACACAAAGGTAAGAAAAAAAAAGCAGAGAGGTCAATTAAAAAGTATATCAAAGGTAATTTAGTAGTACCTGAACCAAGGTATGGTGGTAGTGGGAATGAAGAACAGGCAACAAATTACAGGAGATCCAAAAGGCAGAAACAACAGGATTTCAGTGGTAGATGAGGCAGGAGGGAACTCATGTGTAAACCTTCATTTGGATTTTATTATTTAATGGACAAGGTGTTCTCAGTACGTTCATGTTCATCAGTAATAAAAGGCTACCTCCAACTGACTTATAAACTTCCCCTAAATCCAGGACACAATCTCATGGGTAGCTACTTATCTATAAGCCTTATGTTGATCATCAAGCCAAATATTTTAACTGCTACAATCTACAATGGTCCTCATTATGATGCAGTTACTTAGAAACTAAAACACATAATCCATGTCTATAAGAAAGGTCTAAACAAAAAAGTAAAATTTAGGGGCTGGTGCTGTGGCACAGCAGGTTAACTCCCAGGCCTGAAGTGCCAGCATCTGATATGGGCCCCTGTTTGAGACCCTGCTGCTCCACATTCAATCCAGCTCTCTGGTATGGCCTGGGAAAGCAGTAGAGGATACTTGGTCCCCTGCACCCACATGGGAGACCCAGAGGAAGCTCCTGGCTGCTGGCTTCAAATCGGCACACCTCTGGCCATTGTGGCCAATTGGGGAGTGAACCATCATATGGAAGACCTTTCTCTCTGTGTAACTCTGATTTTCAAATAAATAAATAAATAAATGAATAAATACACCCACAAATCATATAATTCAAAGCTAAATTTGGAATACCTCGTTAATTCACAATTTATATATTTACCAACCTTAGGTAACTAAAGCAGAATTAAGCAGAAAAGAAGTAAAAAAAATTTTCCCTGGGGAGGGGCCAGCACTATGGCATAGTGGGTAAAGCTGCCACCTGCAGTGCCAGCATCCCATATGGGCATTGGTTCAAGTCCTGGCTGCTCCACTTCTGATCCAGCTCCCTGCTATGGCCTGGGAAAGCAGTAGAAGATGACCCAAGTCCTTGGGCCCCTGTACCCATGGATGACAAGGACATAGATAATTAAAAACAATGTGAGAAAAGTTGTAGTGCAGAATACAATCACCTACATCATTTGTGGATGCCATGCCCATCAGGCAGAAACCACCAGGTTAAGGTCAGATCTCAGGGCTGCATTGTGGTGTAGAGGGTAAAGCCACCCCCAGCAGTGCCAGCATCCATATGGGCACTGGTTCAATTCCCAGCTGCTCCACTTCTAATCCAGCTCTCTGCTGTGGACTGGGAAAGCAGATGGCACCAGTCCTTGTGCCCCTGCACCCTCATGGATGACCTGGAGTAACCTCCTGGCTCCTGGGTTCTGAGCAGTGCAGCTCTGGCTATAGCCACCATCAATTGTGAAGTGAACCAGTGTAAAGAAGACCCCTTCTCTCTCTGCCTCTATCTCTGACTTTCAAATAATAAATAAAATAAATAAATAAATATTTTTTTAAAAAGGGGTCAGATCTCAGAGGTAGCAGAGCCCAGAAATGACACCATTGTATGAAATGAAAATAGGCAGATGGTAGGTAGAAGCTTGGTAACTGAAGCTGGGATCAGCACATGGATCTTGACTGGCAGGCTGTCAAACCAATCATTAACCTGGACAAGGCTGGGATCTCCCAACTTCTATCCTAATGTCCATGTCTTTGCAGAGAGGCATAACCAAGAAAGAGAAAATCATCTCTGGCTTTGGCTGAGGGGACTGTGGGAGCTCCCAACATTTGAAGCCAGAATCTTTTTAACCCTGAGATTCCCTCTTTCATAGGAAGGCTCTTTTCTTGCCTTGTCTTCTTAGCATAAACCTCTCAAGCCACCAGACTCCCATAGCCCCACATCACAGGGCACATGTGAATGTGAATGGCTGAATGAACAGAATCTTGAGGTATCATGTAAATGGAAGACTCATGAATCTATTCTCACCTTATGGGTGTACTTGAAGGGGAGAAAACTGAGGCAGAGGACTTTGGTCATGCTCAACCATAGAGTCCTCCTTACAAAGCAAAAAAATAAATAGAAAATCCTGTTCACACTTCAGAAGTGCCCAGTCTCCCACCCCTGAGTACATGCTCTAGCAACGACAAATCCCCTAAGACCAGAGTTGGGGCAGGCACTGTCTTGACAGTGTAGAAAACATTTGGGGGAGGAAAGCCCTGCCCCTCTAGAGCCCATTGGTCAAAGGGTCCAGCAGAAGATCAGAGGCTTGCCACATCACACATCTGCCCACAGCATAAGATGCTCACAGAAGGCCTGAGACGTGTTGTGAGCTGTGGCCTCGTGGTACTGGCTGCCGCTGTTGACACATCATGGATGACTGGTGGCAGTGGTTTGAGCTAATCCTGCCTCTGCTGGCCAGCACTGCAGTATGCATGGAGCGAGTCTGCTCCTGGACTGCCTGATGAGGCCAAGGGATGTGTGTAGACCTACAGTCAGAGGAAGTATGAAGCACTGGCCTCAAGGTTGGAAAGTTGCCATAGCAACAATATTTTCAGAAGGTGTTGTGGCAGGGTAGCCCTGCAAGGCAGTGTGGCCTCCTGACTGCATGCCCTTCCCCTTATGCTCCTCTGAACTTAGATGAGCCTGAGTTGAGTGCAGCAACCTGGGTGGGTGATGCTGAGAGACCACCAGATTAGATTCTGGTTAATGTATGCAGGTTGTGGGTCATAATGACAACCATATGTGCAATGTTGGGTGCTGTCCCATGTGTTCACAGCACATGCCTAATATGAATGGGGGTCAGACAAAGGGGAGAGTGGGCCATGGGATTTTCAAGAAGGACTTTGGTGATTGAAGATGAAAAGCTCATTAACAATTCTTGCTCAAAAGATGCTAAAAATAATCAGATATCTAGATCATAGAACTTGGATAAATGTTCTCCCTCCAACTTGAAATTCCTTTCCTTTCCTTTCCTTTCCTTTCCTTTCCTTTCCTTTCCTTTCCTTTCCTTTCCTTTCCTTCTCTCTTTTTTATTTGACAGGTAGAGTTATAGACAGTGAGAGAGAGAGAGACAGAGAGTAAGGTCATCCTTCTGTTGGTTCACATCCCTAAATGGCCACAATGGCCGGACCTGCACCAATCTGAAGCAAGGAGCCAGGTGCTTCTTCCTTGCTTCTTCTCCCATGCAGGTTCAGGGCCCCAAGCACTTGGGCCATCCTCCACTGCTTTCTCGGGCCACAGCAGAGCTGAACTGGAAGTGGAGCAGCTGGGACTAGAATCTGGTGCCCAAAGGGATGCCAGCACTGCAGACAGAGGATTAACCAAGTGAGCCATGGTGCCAGCCCATCCAACTTGAAATTTCTAAAGAAGACTTCACTTAAATGTGTTTAGCATTGATGTTTTCAGAAAGGAAATACAAAGAGCTACCCTTTTTCTTTGACTTAGCTGAACTTAGTTGTGGGAAGGAAGGGGAATGTGGAACCCAGTGTCTGGTGATGTCTCGAGACCTAAGCTCCTAATGGCTACTCCCATGATTTCCTACAACTTTTATATCTGGGTGAAATCAGGTGAGAAACTCTAGTGTGCAAGCAAAAGCACTCTAACAATCAATATGCTGTCCACAGTAGAGACTAGGGTACCCGAGGAGTCAATATAGTCATTTTTCAGCATGGTGATTGCCTTAGAGCCATGAGCTTCAGCCCCCTGGGTGTAAGAAATTCCCAACTTTTGGTCCCCCAGATCCAGAGAGGATTCCATACAGCTCATGACAAGAAAAGCTTTGACCAAACATGTGAAGCCCTTGTTGCATTCTTGATAGGATTTCTCAGGATCAAGGTTGTAAGCATTTTGACCTTGAGATTTTTAGCTGGACCCTTGGATTGTCAAAGGATATGCATCTCATCTTATAGAGGCAATAGCTACTTAGTCCTATTTGGATTTTATATAAAGTTCTATTATACAAAATCATGCTAAATGTTGTTATATTAACATGGATATGTTATTGATATAAATGTCATAGAAATTATATACAAGTGGGGCTGGCAATGTGGCATAGCAGGTGAAGCCACTGCCTGCAGTGCTGGCATCCAATATGGGCACAGCTTTGAGTCCCAGCTGCTCCACTTCTGGTCCAGCTCTCTGCTATTGCCTGGGGAAGCAGTAGAAGATAGTCCACCCATCTTGCCATGAGACCCCTCTGGAACACATATATGTGAATAATCATGACATTCAACAAGTGTGTACTAGCAGGCTGGATCTAACAAATGTCCCTTTAGCAGAAGTAGGGAACATCCATAGTGTAGGCCATAAAAAGCCCGTGAAATCTCCTGGTCTGACCCCGCTATGGAAACTGAAATGGGATTTGAAATCCAATAAACTATAGCAGGCTAAATCTTTATTTTATTTATTTATTTGAAAGGCAGAGGAGGGAGAAAGAGCAAGAGAGAGAGAGAAAAGAAAGAGAGGGAGAGAGAGTGGTCTTCCATCACTGTTTTACTCCCCACATGGCCACAATGGTAGGAGCTGGGCCAATCTAATGTCAGAAGCCAGGAGCTTCTTTTGGGTCTCCTGAGCAGGTGCAGGGGCCCAGGGATTTGGATCATCTTTTACTGCTTTCCCAGGCCATAGCAGAGAGCTGAGTCATAAGTGAAGCACCCAAGACTTGAACCAGTGACCATATGGGATGTTAGCACTTCAGGCAGTGGCTTTAGCCACTACACCACAGTGCTGGCCCCTGGCTAAATCTTACATTGATAATTTGGTATGGCCTGTGAATAATGTATAGATATACAGATGACCCTTGGAAGAAATGTCCTTTGCTTTAAGAAACTACAGACTAGAAGCATTCATGGGTGGAAACAGTTTCACAGACAAGAATCACATGCTGAATATGCACCAGTAACTCCCCAGGAAACTTGGGAAGGAATAGCATTGCTACAAGGTATCTTAGCACAGAATGCTAAACTCAAAGCCCTCACCCATGACTATGTCTAGCAGAAAGTAAGAGTCACAATTCTCACTGACTTGAGTTAGGAAAGAGGGATGTTGATGGTCTGAATATTGATTAAAGACATATTTTGCACCTTCCCTGGGTTCAAGAAAGATGGAAAAGGTATACAGAAATCTGTGTTACCCAACTTTCTTTGTAGCTAGTCCATATCTCTGTTCCATTCATATGAAAACTAGCTATTCATCTTTGTCTATAGATAAGACTGGAGAGTGTGATTTTGCACATTAAACACTGGCAAAGTGTTTTCACATGTCTTAAAATGCTATGTCTAGACCAACTCTAAGGTTTTTTTTTAATATAAAGATTTATTCATTTACATGCAAAACAGAGTTGCGGGGGGGGGGGCAGAAATACCTTCCACCTGCTGGTTTATTCCCCAAATGCCTGCAACAGCCAGAGCTGGGCTGACCTGAAGTCAGGAGGCCTGGAGTTTCTTCCAAGTCTCCCAAGTGGTGCAGGGGTCCAAGCACTTACGCCAACCTCTGCTGTTTTCTCAGGTATCTCAGCGTGGAGATGGATCAGATGTGGAGCAGCTGAAACTTGAACCTGTGCCCATCTAGGACACAGGCTGGTGAAGCAGACAGTGTCTTTACCCTCCACACAATAGTGCCAGCCCCAATACACACTAAGCCTGAATTCATAACTCTACTCCTGGTTTGGACTGGAAGTTTTCTGAAGAAAGATTATTAATGTCTCTGGCTTTCATTATAGGTATAGAAATAGTAGTGTGTTCTTGGTTTCATTGATATAGAATGTGATGCAACTTCAGGATAAAGCTGTGCAGAGGGGCTGGCACTGTGGTATAGTGGGCAAAGCTTGCCACCTGCAGTGCCAGCATCCCATATGGGCACTGGTTTGAGTCTTAGCTGCTCCACTTCCAATCCAGGTCTCTGCTATGGCCTGGGAGAGCAGAGGAAGATGGCCCACATACATAGGCCTCTGCACCTGTATGGGAGACCTGGAAGAATCTCCAAGGCTCTTGCTTTGAATCAGCTCAGCTTTGGCCATTGTAGCCATCTGGGGAGTGAACCAGCAGATGGAAGATCTCTCACTGCTTCTGTCTCTCTATAACTCTGCCTTTCACATAAATAAATCTTTAAAAAATCTGTGCAGAAACTGGCAGTGCAACACTTTGGGGTGCTCTGCTACAAGCTGCTGGTGGGAAATCCACCCTTTGAGAGCATCTCTCACAGAGACGTACAGACGCCTCCTTAAGGTGGATGTGAAGTTTCCGGTAACAATTTCTTTGGGAGCCTGAGACTTGATTATCCAGGCTTTTGAGATACCAGCCATCAGAGTGGCTGCCCTGGCCCAGATCCTGAGCACCCCTGGTCCAGGCCCACTCCCGGAGGGTGCTGCCTCCTTGTGCTCATCCAGCTTCCTGAATCCTGTCTGCCTCTGTCTGCACTTGTGCAGGGAGCTCTCCAGGCTCTGCTAACTCATCCTATTTTTTGTTTGTTTCCTTTTTAAGATGCAAGATATAAATTAATAAAAGCTGAATTGTTTAGTACCAGCTGAAAAAAAATTGCAGAGGATCTCTACAGCTAAACCCAAGACTAGGAACTTTATTTAAAGAGATGCCTATAGGGTTGGTGTTGTGGTTGGTGTTGTGGTGTACCAGGTACAACTGCCATCTGACTCAGCATCCCATATGGTGCTGATTTGAGTCACAACTGTTCCACTTTGGTCCAGCTCCCTGCCAATGGCCTTGGAAAGCAATGGAAGATGGCCCAAGTTTTTAGGCCTCTGCATCCAAGTGGGAGGAAGCTTTGGCTCCTGGATTCAGATCAGCACAGCTCTGGTCATTGTGATCAATTGGGGAGTGAACCAGCAACCTCTCTCTCTGCCTTTTCTTCTCTCTCTGTGTAACTCTTTCAATAAGTAAATCTAAAAAATTCATCAGATAAAATAAATCTGGTTTATAACTGGTTGAATCACTCTAAGTGGATGGATGTTATTTCAAAATTAATAGGTGAGTTTATTTTGACCAAATATTTTAAGCCCCTTTGGCATCCTTAACAGATTTCTCAGAATCAAGGTTCTAAATTTTTTCACTTTGAGAGTTTCCAACAGGAACCCTTGATGTTTCAAAGGATATATCCTATCTTGTAGAGGTAATAGATGATTATGCAATTTAGATTGTATGTAAAGTACTGTCATGAAATTATACTCAATTTTAAATTATATTAATATAGATATACCATTGATATATAAATTTCCTAAAAGTTATATAAGTTTTAAAATCTGATAATTCTGTTGTGTTGTTATCAGTCATGATGGTTATCTTGATAACAAGGAGACCCAGAGGCCTACGGGACAGGAGACAATAGGTTTGTAACTCATTCCATTTCTTTCTTTCCCTTTTAAAAAGATTTATCTATTTTTTTGAGAGGCAGAATTCCAGAGAAGAAAAGACAGAGGGAGAGAGATCTTCTGTTGGTTCACACCCCAAAGGGCCACAATAGCCAAGGATGGGCCAGGCTTTGGTGATCATGTCTGCTTATTAACAACCATGTATACTTTTGAAAGGGCAGGCAACGGGAGCATAACTAATTCAGGCAATACTAATTCTACAGGATGAAACTGACATTGGCACTGCTATGCTTCTCCATTCAGCTGGAAGAGTAGATTTCCAGGTGGGCCTGGGCCACACCCAGGAGTAGTTTACCTGATTGGTGGTGGTTAAGGGAAATGCACCCAGGGATCCCATTGCCTGCCAGGAGGGAGGCCATGGGGTCACTCCTGGGAGGCATGGTGCACCATGCCTTTTCAACCTCCTGCAATGGGCAAGGCAGGCAGTCTGACAGGATCACCCATACCTCCCAAAAGGGTGCAGGAGCCCAAACACTTGGCCATCCTCTGCTGCTTTCCAGGTGCATTAGCAGGGAGCTGGATCAGAGTGGAGCAACCAGGACTTGAAGTATAACCCATATGGGATGCCGGCATCAGAGGTGGCAGGCTTAACATGCTATGCCACAATGCTGACACTCTCTTTAGTTGCCTTTGTAACATGCTGTATGGAATGAATGTATGTGGCTCATGTCAATTAATCAATTTTATTTTAACCATGTATATTTAAAGACTTGTGCCATCCATAATTTTGTATTCTCTAAAAACACTTGAAATCAGTTTAACAAAAAATATTCTTAAATACAGATCTAGGCTACTTTAGACAATAATTTCCAGAATGCCGAGGGAAAGAAAAAAAAACTAAAAACCCCATTAAACTGCTAGTAGAGGTGCCAGTGCTGTGGCACAGTGGGTTAAAGCCCTGGCATGAAGCTCCAGCATTACATATGGGCACCAGTTGGAGTCCTGGGAGCTCCACTTTTTTTTATTAACTTTATTTAATGAATATAAATTTCCAAAGTACAGCTCATGGGTTACATGGCTTCCCCCTCCCAAAACTTCCCTCCCACCCACAACCCTCCCCTTTCCGCTCCCTCTCCCCTTCCAATCACATCATGATTCATTTTCAATTATCTTTTATATACAAAAGATCAGTTTAGTATAAATTAGGTAATGATTTCAACAGTTTGGGAGCTCCACTTTTGATTCCAGCTCCCTATTAATGTTCCTGAGGAAAGCAACAGAGGATGGCTCAAGTCCTTGGGCCTCTACATCCACATGGGAGACCCAGAAGAAGCTCCTTGATCCTAGCTTCAGATAAGCTTGGCACAACTGTTTCAGCCATTTGGGGAGTGAACTAACAAATGGAAGTGCTTTCTCTCTCTGTCTCTGTCTCTCTCTGTAACTGTCTTTCAAATAAATAAAATAATTCTTTCAAAAAACCTGCTAGTGGAATTCAAACAAGAATTAGTTAAATGAGATTGAATGAATCATATTTATGGATTTCTATGCTTTTATTTAAAAATTTTTGGTTCTGCATTTCAGTGTTTCATCTAGATTCCAGGAAGATTTCTACAATTTCTATTGGTTAATATACTTTAGTATAGTTTTGTAAACAGATGGAAATGTTTACTTTTCCACCTACTTGATTCCTCTAACATGCAAAACTTTTTTGATTTCTTGTGGCAACGTTATTGTATGAGCTCAGTAAGAATCCATTATCAGGGCCGGCACTGTGGCATAGCAAGCAAAGTTGCTACCTGCAGTGCTGGCATCCATATGGGCAATGATTCAGGTGCCGGCTGCTCCATCTCTGATCTGGCTCTCTGCTATGGCCTGGAAAAGCAGTGGAAGATGGCTCAAGCCCTTGGACCCCTGCATCAGTGTGGAGAACCAGAAGAAGCTCCTGGTTTCAGATCAGCCCAGCTCTGGCCATTGTGGTCATTTGGAAGAGTGAACAAGCAGATGGAAGACATCTTTCTCTCCCTCTGCTTCTGCCTCTTTGTAATTCTGGCTTTCAAATAAAAATAAATAAATTTTAAAAAAGAAGAATCTATATCATCATACCACAATATCCTTGAAAACATTAGCAAACACAAAAATTATGCACAGAATATCTGGCATGATGAACTCCTAGCCTTGCAATTAGTGAATAGAGTTGTCACTTCTTAATGAACCCCAAAACTTGAAAATACCAGATATTGCAGTTAAAAAGAAAACATAAGCCTGTCTTGGATTCAATTTTTAACTTTTAGAATTTCTGGACCAGACATTATACATATTAATGTAAGTAGTTAGCACACTGTAATACCCCTTCTTTCAGATCACAACTCTGTTCATTGTCTTATTTTATTTTAAATATTTAATTTTTCATTTATTGAAAGGCAGAATTACAGACAAAGAGGGAGAGACAGAGAAAGAGAGGTCTTCCACAAATGGCTGCAATATATGGAATGGGGCAAGGCTGAAGCCAGGAATCAGGAACTTCATCTGAGTCTTCCCCATGGGTGACAGGGGTCCAAGCACTTATATCATCCTCTACTGCTATCCCAGGTCCATTACCATGGAGTCAAATCAGAAGTGACTCAAATTGGCACTCATATGGGATGTAGGCATCAAAGATGGCAGCTGAACCACTGGGCCACAATACCAGCCATGTTCATGGGCCTGAAAACTTTCACTGAGGTTAATAGTCCATTTCTTGTGTACTTATGTGATGTTAATTATGGTATTCTGCTATTCACTTTGTAACCTTGTTCACTGTTTTAACATATAACTTCTGCATAGCTTATATGCATAGATGTAACTCAATTTGTTATCATCTTGTTGGATTTGTTAAACACTTTTATTTTGAACTTTGGGCCTATTGAATGGCTTACTTCTATAGAAGTACAATTCCCAGCTAAATAATCCTGGCTAGGTATTTCGGGGCGATGACTTCTGTATACAGAACAGATAGATCTAAGTTTAACTATGGACTACAGATAAAGTTAGCCTGAAGGACCACTCCTAAATCTTCATTGTTAATCAAATGTGACTAAAAACATATTTACACTGACATCTTCTCATCAAAAGTTTCTATCTTGACATGGGTCTGCATGAAAAACCAGGTCAAATACAACTTTGCAACGAGACAGATGGAACATGACTGATCAGCTGAGATTTCAGAAATAGATCTTGAACACAAGGAAGGAAACAAAAGTCAAGATGTAGTGAGTCACTGGTGTGAACTCTAAAGCAATTAGATAAAAGCAAAGAAGTTATAAATAAAGATTTTAATGAATGATGGATAGTAACTGACACAAAAAGACTCTGCTAGAACTATAATCTCTAGAGTGCTCTCCATTTTGAAAAAGAGATGGGAACTAGATATGATACTTATATTCTCACACCTAATGCTACATCTATATGCTATTTAAAATGATTGTCATTCTATGAGTCTGCTGTGTGGACTGCTTCCGAACTCAACATGTCTTAAAATGCAATGTCTGGCCTCATTCTAAGTCTTGTTTATTTTTGCTAAATATTTATTTATTTATTTGAAAGATAGCTTTACAAAGAGAGAGAGGGGATACAGAGAGATCTTGCATCTGCTGATTCACTCCCCAAATGGCTGCAACAGCCAGAGATGGGCCCACCCAAGTCAAGAGCCAAGAGATTCTTCCAGGTCTCCCAAGTGGTTGCAGGAGCCCAGGACTTGGGCAATCCTCTGCTCATTTCCCAGGTGTATTATCAGAAAGATGGATCAGAAGTGGAGCAGCTGGGACTCAAACCCATGCCCATATGATGCTGCCAAGGCAAGCAGTGACTTTATCCTCATACACTAAAGTGGAAGCCCATGCACACAAAGTCTTAATCAATGACTCTTCCTGGTTTTAAAACTGAAAGTTTTCTGGCAGAAAAATCACTAATTTCTCTGGTTCATTTGAGGTACAGAAATGCTAGCATGTTGCTTTTATTACTGCTGTAGAATGGTGATGCACCTGCAAGATAAAGCTATGCAGAAACTGGCTGTGTAAACCTTCTATTTATACAGAAGATCACTATAGCTAAAGCCAGAACTAGGGAGTTTTTTCTTAAAGAAACACCTACAGCAGCTGCTGTTGTGGTGTAACAGGTAAAATGCCAACTATGACTCCAGCATCCCATATGAGTACTGGTTTTAGTCTTGGCTGCTGCACTTCCAATCCAACACTTTGCTAATGGCCTTGCATAAGCAGTGGAAGATGACCCAAGTACTTGTGCCTCAGCCACCCAGGCAGGAGACCATGAAGAAGCTCCTGGCTCCTGGATTTGGCATGATCAAGCCCTGGCTAATGCTGCCATCTGGGGAAGTGAAAACAGCAGGTGGAAGATCTCTCCCTCTCTCTCTGTTAATTAATAAGTAAGCAAATAAATAAATTAAAGAAATGCCTACAACCTCCTCTCTTTTCATCCTTAAAATACCTTCACATTACTCCATAAATTTCATGAAGCACTCTAGGCTCTTGATGTATCTGGATAATTTCTCTTCAAATGCAAAAAGAATAGGGTTGACTTTTCCAAACATCTTGTATTGAAGAGACTACTCATTTTTCATCATCTGTTCTAGACACCTTAAAAATCAATTGGCTATAGTTTAATGACTTGTTCTCTATTCTGCCCCATTGCTTAGTGTATCTGCTTTTAATGCCAGTGATATGCTATTTTGATTACTATAGCTTTGTAAAATATATTAAGTAGTGTGACCATTCCAGCATTCTTCTTTTACTTCAATATTGACTTGACTATTCATTGTCCTTCACAGTTCTGTACAATTCTGGGGACTTTAAAATATTGTGTTAAAGACGGCTGGTTGGCACTGTGGTTCAGTGGCTAAACCACCACCTGCAGTACCAGCATCCCATAAGTGTGCCAGTTCAAGTACCGACTACTCCACTTATGATTCAGCCCTCTGCTATGGTCTAGGATAGCAGTGGAAG